>NC_092333.1:143285000-143522500 GCF_046630445.1 Rutidosis leptorrhynchoides
TATATATATATATATATATATATATATATATATATATATATATATATATATATATATATATATACATATATATATACATATATATATATATATATATATATATATATATATATATATATATATATATATATATATATATATATATATATATATATATATATATATATATATATATATATATATATACTCGTTTTTAATAGCAACAATTATTCTGTATTTTATTTTACATATTCAATTCCAATTGATTAAAGTGTATTTTATAAATTCAAAATATTATATATATATATATATATACTTATTTTTTTATATTTATACTTATATATTTATTTACAAATAATTGTTCGTGAATCGTCAGAAATAGTCAAAGGTAAATTGAATATATGAAACAGTTCAAACTTTTTGAGACTCAACATTACATACTTTGCTTATCATATCAGAATCATATAAAGATTAAGTTTAAATTTGGTCAGAAATTTCCGGGTCGTCACAGTACCTACCCGTTAAAGAAATTTCGTCCCGAAATTTGATCGAGATCGTCATGGCTAACAATAAGAATGTTTTTCTGACGAATATGAGATGATAAATAGAGTTTTATTACTGTTGAGTAATATGAATAAGATAATTCAACTACTCGAAGAATACGAGTAAAGCTATCACAAAAGATTGCGATAAAGATTTAACTTATGACGTAGTCACGGTTGCTTTTCGAAATTCAAGGGATTTAAAAGAAATTCTTCTTAATAAGATTTGGTACTAAGAATCCTCTTTGGTTAAACGCGATGATTTGTCTCGATTGCTCTGTCTGACATTTCACTATAAATCCATTTCCTTTGTTTCCTTTATATTTTGGAGTTTCATCTTTTTGTTTTCTCTTCCGAACTTTAAATCAAGCAAATAATGGTCCAAAATTCATAGGCATGGAGTTTCGAATGAACATGGCTAATGTTCTAAGAGAGAGATTGTAATAGCACGATCTTGATTGGTTAAATTACTAGAATTCAAGAGAAAAGATAGAACTATCAAGAAATTATGTTCTTGATATGTTTATATGTCAGATAGAATGTAAGAGTCGTGTAACATGGCACATGATGACGTTATGGTGTGTGAATCATCACGTTCCATTAGAAACTCAGCATGACTTACTGTAATATAATCACGTTGATCAAGTGTCATTATATTATACTAACTCATGCTTCAGTTCCAACACTACTTCAAAATCATTCATAATTCAAACTTGAATTTTAAAGAAATTTAGAAACTAAAGTAGTTTCCTTTATGATATAATATAGATAGCACGAAGAGATAAATAATTTCGGACGAGAATATTTATGAAAATATCTTCAGAAATATCGAAGATATTTATGATGATATTTTGGAATCTCTAAGTTCAATGGTTGATGAATAAAGATTTTTTCACAAGATTTTAACATGAGTACGGGGCAAGATATTCGTTGAATGTTTCATCGGTTCCAGAATTATCTGGATTCTTTGAATATATGGCATGGTCCTTGTATTTGGCCTTGGTCTCCTTCATGGTATGCTCAATCTGTTTTTAGTACCAAATTTTCTATCGAGCATTACTAACACTCCCTTCTTTATCATCAAACTTTTGGCCGTTTAGACCATCTACAATTTTTCTGTTTCCTCTACATTTAATGCTACGATATCTGAATCATCGGTTATCAATCTGAGGTGGTTTAAGGAGAATTGTGTTTTTAGATGATTAAACGCTGATGGTACTATGGTGGAATATAAAAGGTTTCCCAGTAACAATAAAAGAGCACACGTATATATCAAGGTGTTAATAAGGTTGTTTCGAACGAAAAGTCGAAGTTGACTTGCTGGAGCTGTGACAAAATTTGCTACTTTGAAAGGAATCACCAAGTTATTTTGGGTAATAATAACACTAAAGGAATTAGCACAGATACGTGTTAAATGTTTACTCAGGTTTCGAGTGTTTTCAGGTGCATAACTATATGCATAAATCTTTCTTTCTGTAGATGAAGTGCGGTTGATTCATCCTCTCGATTGAGGTGTTTTCAAGAATCATGAAAGGTTTGAACGCAGATTGTGATTGTCAAGATACAAATGAGATTTAAGATGAAATCAAGTGGCAAACTTGAAGAATTGTTTAGTTTCATATGTTATAATAAATATTTTAATTCATTTTAATTGTCCAATGTTATTAGTTCACAGTCGATAGTCCACAGTTAACAGTCCAATAATTCATATATAGTCTAATATATAATATTCGAATTAATTAATACGTATCGTGACCCGTGTACATGTCTCAGACTCGATCACAACTCAAACTATATATATTATTTTAGAATCAACCTCAACCCTGTATAGCTAACTCCAGCATTACTGCATATAGAGTGTCTATGGTTATTCTAAATAATATATATAGATGCGTCGATATGATATGTCAAAACCTTGTATACGTGTCCCGATATTTAAAGTGAGTAAAATAAATAACAGAAATTAAATGACGATAAATAAAGTGCGTAAAGTAAATAATAGAAATTAAATGACGATAATTAAATTACAATAAATAAACTGCGATAAATAAAATGTAATCAGTTAGCTAGGAACAGTTAGCTGGAAACAGTTAGCGTGAATTCTTAACAAAATTTTTCTCATAGTTAATTTGTTTGTTTCTAACAAAATTTTATTTTGTCCAATATTTTCTTCATTATGCCACTTGTTGGATTCTGATAGGTCAAAATCTAAATACGAAATTGAATGAAAATGGTTACTCTGTGGTGAACGGATTCGTATAGCTGTGGGTGTAAGTAGGATAGTAAATGACTGTTGAATCAGATTCGAAGAATGTACAGTTTAACTTATTAATGTGAAATCTAAATATTCCTCGGGTATTACCTACCCGTTAAAATATTTTCACCATTAACAGTTTGTACGAGAGAATTTTTAATTACAATCTTTATGAAAAAATATATATACCTATATATTTTCTTCAGATGTAATCATGGATTTAATGAGTCAATATGATATTAAACTCATTTGATTTACCGTTAGAATAAGAATATATAATCTCTAAAACATTAGAGATTTCATAATTGCTATGTCGAACGAAGATAAATGATGTAGAACGTCATGTAGAACGATGATTATACTCGAGGTACAGAATGAGATGTCGAAGCTGGTGATGCGGATGTTGTTGTTGGTGGTACTAGTGCTGTTGGTGCTGAGGCTGGTGATGTTACTGGTGTTGGTGATACTGCTGGTGCTTGCAAATTGTGTACCGTGCTCTCTAAAGTTAACACTCGAGCTCAGAGTTCTTTAACTTCTTCTACTAACCCTGTTTGGTTATCCGTGTGAGGTAGAGGTAGAATATCTTCTCTAGTTTCGTTAATGGTAGCCTCAAGCCGAAAAATTCTTGTAAAAAGGGTATAAACGGTGTTGCGAACAGGTTTGCCGGTGATCGGGTCGCGTACTCCAAGGTTAGGTGGTAGATTCGGTTCATGATATGGAGTACCTTCTTTCCTTCTCCATAGGGTGAGTATGTCACGAACCCACCCCCATTTTATCCAGTAATCACGGTAGTTGATTGGTTGGTGTGCTCCTGTCACGCTGTCTTCGGAGTCAGAGGAACGTGGTCGATTCGTAGAGGCCATCTTAAGCGATCACAGAAAAGATTTTTGATATGAAGAGTTTAGTGACAGCAATTGATAGTTGGATGTATTCTCAATGCATAATATGCATAGATATATATAGTACCAGGATCCCTTAAATTATGGAGAAATTTACGAGAGATATCAGGCAAGGTCTACAGTAACAGATACGCTAAGATATGAATTTTGTCTATACGTTATTCATGCAGTCAATGCAGTAAAACGTGTCTAGACTAAGAATAATGTGCAGGTAATTTCCTAAGGATGATAAGCAGATGATTTCCGACAAAAATGATAAGCAAAACTTTTGACATGCAAACACGGTCGAAGTCCAGACTCACTAATGCATCCTAACGACTATCAGTTAGACACACTAATGCAAGACCTAGTTCGCTAAGATCACCGCTCTGATACCACATGAGATAACCCGTCCTAATCCATAAGGACGAACACAATAACATATGATTACATCATGAGGTACTTGACCTCTATATGATACATTTTACAAACATTGTATTCGTTTTTAAAAGTCAAACTTTCATTTATATCGAAAGTTGACGGCATGCATACTCTTTCGTAATATATCCATCTATAATTGACTTAATAATAATCTTGATGAACTCGATGACTCGAATGCAACGTCTTTTGAAATATGTCATGAATGACTCCAAGTAATATCTCTAAGATGAGCAAATGCATAGCGGAAGATTTCTTTCATACCTGAGAATAAACATGCTTTAAAGTGTCAACCAAAAGGTTGGTGAGTTCATTAGTTTAACATAAATAATCATTTTCATCATTTTAATAGACCACAAGAATTTCATTTCCAGTTCTCATAAATATACTTCCCATGCATAGAGACAAAAATCATTCATATGGATTGAACACCTGGTAACCGACATTAGCAAGATGCATATAAGAATATCCCCTATCATTCCGGGAAATCCTTCGGACATGATAAAAACAACATCGAAGTACTAAAGCATCCGGTACTTTGGATGGGGTTCGTTAGGCCCAATAGATCTATCTTTAGGATTCGCGTCAATTAGGCGTGCACTAATTCTAAAAATTAGTGATGTTCCCTAATTCTTAGGCTACCAAGCAAAAAGGGGCATATCCGGCTTCGATCATTCAACCATATAATGTAGTTTCGATTACTTGTATCTATTTCGTAAAACATTTATAAAAATTGCGCATGTATTCTCAACCCAAAAATATAAAGGGTAAAAAGGCAAATGAAACTCACAATACTGTATTTTGTAGTAAAAATACATACGACGACATTGAACAATGCAGGGTTGGCCTCGAATTCACGAACCTATATCAATTGTATATCTATTAAAACATATAATGGAAATCACATAATTTCCTTTATTAATTATATATTATTTATGTGTTTGTACTTTATATAAATTTTATACTAAATTCTATTAAAAACATATACTTCATTTATATTTATTATATCTTAACTTATATGTTATATATATACTACTTTAAAATAATTATTATCTATTCATTTAGTTATTTTAAAATATCTATATATATACATATATGTTTAGTGTTATATCTAAAATTAATAGTTTGTTATATGTAAGTATAATGTTAATGAGTTTGATATATATAGTTATGTGAAATATTAATATAATTATAGTATATGTAATAAGTATATTCTATGTACCAAATATTTATTTGTTTAAAATGATAGTCCTGATAATAATGATTTACTAATAATAATAATAATAATAATAATAATTATAATCATAATAATAATAAATGATAGACTTTATAATAATACTTTGTATTAGTAATAATAAGTGTTCTAAAAATAACCATAATAATAATAATAACAATACTAATAATAATATTAATTTTAAAAAATGAAAACTACCTTCAAAAAGGGTTTCTAAAAAGAAAAGCCTCAGACGGGGCTCGAACCCGAGACCTCCCGGTTACAAACCAACACCACTAACCAGCCCTCCATCGCTTTTTTCTGATTTATATTACTTCTAAAATGTATTTAACCCTTTATTCATGTTCATCATCTTCTTTATCTTCTTCCTTACATCAATTCATCCATGGGACTTCCTAACTCTAAATAACGAATTTGAGATTTCATTTAGGACTTTTAAACAAACATGAAACAAGAAAAAATAAAATGTTCTTGTAATTAAAAAAATTCAAAAAAAAATTGGAAAAAACTTACTGCTTTAGCTCGTAACTCTTTTTAAAAAAAAAATGTTTTCAATTTTGAGTTCGTTTTGGACAATCTTTACAACATGAAATATGTTTCAAATCATTCCTAAAAACTTTGTGAATCATCAATTTCAACAGAAACATCAATTAGAACTCGAATTTGATTGTAGAACAATAGTTGACTTTTTAAAATTGAAACTTTGACTCGCAAATTCGAATTCGTTAGTAAGAATTGGAACTTGAGATTTAACAGGAAGTTTAAGTAAATGATTCCTAACAACTCTGCATTTTTAGTTTTTGAAATTTGTTTCGATCTCAAGTTAGTGTATATCACTGTCAAGAACTCATGAACTCAAAAATTGATTTTGAGATTAAGAATGTTATAGGTTATGATTACAACATGAATTGTGTTGCAAATCATTCCTATAATCTTTATGGATCATCAAATTAACTGGAGACATCAAAACAAACTCGAATTTAATTCAAGAACACTTAGTTGACTTTGAAAACTAAAACTTTGACTCTTAAATTAGAGATTAATATAAAGAATTGGATGTTGAAAACTTACAGATAGTTTGAGTAAATGAATCCTGACAAAACTACATTTTTGGATTTTAATAATTGGTTCGTTTTTGAATTTTGGCCAAAAAGAAACAAGAACAGAGGTTTAAGCTGGGTTCTTTCTATTTTATGTTTTTAATTCCTTTGTTAATTACAGAGCATGATATATATATATATATATATATATATATATATATATATATATATATATATATATATATATATATATATATATATATATATATATATATATATATATATATATATATATATATATATATATATATATATATATATATATATATATATATATATATATATATATATATATATATATATATATATATATATATAATGTAAAATTGCTGTTGTTAATCTTGATTGAATGAGATAGATAACAAATCGACAGAAACAAAAGAATTACACAGTGATGATAGGCATTTGTAACAAACTTGTACCTTTTTCTTCATTTTTTTTATAATTTTATAATTATTATTAATAAATAAATATACTTGTAATATAAATACTGATTAATAATTTTATTAAAATTACTAAGTAATAATACTAGAGATACTAATAATACTAATTGAAACACTAATATTAATAATGATAATATAAATAATAATAACAATATTTATTTTAATAATAAATATACTAACACTAATAATAAATAAAAATATAATAATTATAACAATGATAATAATAATATTTTTTAATAATAATACTAATGATTTTTAAATGTTCAAGGTAATAATATTATCTAATAATAATACAAGTAACATAAAAGATATACATGTATTCAATTTCATATATATATATATATATATATATATATATATATATATATATATATATTTATTTATTTATTTATTTTTTTTTTTTCGAACAGCCAACTTTATAAAAACCTCAACCTAGTAAGAAACTAGAGAGGCTAAAACCAAACAATTACAAAGGATTACAGAACCAATCGGTCCTAGAAATATTACATTTGCTTCTATATCTAACCCAAAAAAAGGAAAAATTACATATAGAATCAAAAAGTTCACTAATCTTCATTTGAGGACCAAAAATCTTAGCATTTCTAAATCTCCACATGATCCACATGTATGTTGCAACAATACTATACGCATGCTCTTTCCTTTTTGTTGTCGTAGCCCAATTATCTAGCCAAGCAATCCATAGTAGCCAATTATCAAAACCCGGTAAACCAACATTAGTCCAAAGTTGAATCCTTGACCAAACCTGTTTAGCAATAGGACAACCAAACAAAGCATGATCTAAAGATTCAATACCATAATTACAAGACGGACAACTAATTTGTTGTATTTCCAATCCTCTTTTAGACAAGTTGAGACGGGTCGGTAACTTATCTAAAGCCACTCTCCACAAGAATATGTTCACTTTTCGAGGGATGGTGTTTAACCATCTTGTAGGCGATTCTGAAATAGGTAACAATGTTGCATCGATCAATCTTCGTCCTTCATTAACCGTGTACACTCCATCCATAGCTAACGAAAAAGACCAAGAGTCATTCTGATCATTTAGCACCAAAAGCGAAGTGTTTGAGATCAGGTCTTCAAACTCAGTAAGATGACGTGAAGATTGTAATGGACGAGACCAATTCCAATGCCATACACCATCTATTAATCTGTCAGCAATTAAACAATCATTATTAATATCGAGACGGAATATTCGTTCAAACCTTGATGCTAACGTAGATTCACCAACCCACACTTCCTTCCACAATCTAGTACTCAACCCGTTACCGATTACTTTTTTGAAGGCAGAATGTGGAATAATATTAGTATCATTTAGAATGTTGCAAACTTCAACTATATTACCCCACACGCCTGTTTTATGTAATCGATATCTCCCACCTGTACCATCTCTACCATAAATGTCTTTTATAATTCGAACCCATAATGCTTCCGGTTTAGACAAGAATCGCCACTTCCATTTCATTAAAAGAGCCATGTTAAAGGCTTTTAGGCTCCCAATATTTAAGCCTCCTTTTTCAAGTGAAGCTAAAATTTGTTCCCACCTTACCCATGCCATTTTCGAGCTCTCTGAACTACCACCCCAAAAAAATCTCAATCTGATACTCTCCAAGTTATTTACGATACCTGATGGACATTTAAATAATGATAGATAATAAATACCTAAGCTTCTTAAAACCGCTTTAATTAAAGTTAATCTACCGCCAATAGATAACATATTCGCCTTCCATGTAGACAATTTACTATTAAAACGTTCCACCAGTTCTTTCCAATTAATGAGAGCTTTCATATTTGCCCCTAAAGGCAACCCTAGGTATTTAAATGGGAGTGATCCCACTAAACAACCTGTTTGGTTTGCCATAATATCCAACTCATAAGAAATAACTCCCACTCCGAACACATTCGATTTCTCAATATTTATCTTCAAACCCGATGCCCGGTAGAACACATTTAAAATGTTAACAATATTCGCCATATTCTGAGAATTCCACTCTGAAGTAATAATCACATCATCTGCATAAAAAAGTTGGGAAATTTTAAAATCTGAAACTCCTACTCGAGCTCCTTGAATCATACCTGAATCAACGCCTTCTTGCATCAGAATATGAAGACCTTCCATGACTATTAAGAATAGAAACGGACTTAACGGATCACCTTGTCGAAGACCCCTTTTAATAGGAAATTCTTTTGTCGGACTCCCATTAATAATAATTGAGGATCTCGCACCATATAGACACATTCGGATCCATTGTCTCCACTTTGAACCAAAACCAATTCTCATCATCATATAATCCAAAAACTGCCAATTGACCGTATCATAGGCTTTTTCAAAGTCAACTTTAAAGATCATCAATTTCTTATTCTTTCTTTTATACCATTCAATGATCTCACTCATAATTAACGGACCGTCAAGAATCTGACGATCCGCTATAAAAGCAGATTGAACATGACTGATGACCTTGTCCATTACCCGCGCCAATCTCAATGCCAACACTTTTGCAATAATTTTATGAAGTAAACCGATAAGAGATATAGGGCGAAAATTATTGATACTAACCGGTTTCGAAACTTTCGGAATCAAGGCAATAAAAGCCAAGAGAACACCCCTTCTAATATTTTCATCATAGAAAGCTGCTCGAATAGCTTCCAAAATGTCATTTTTCATATCGTCCCAAAACGTTTTTAAAAAATAGAAGGAGAACCCATCCGGACCAGGAGCCTTATCATTCCCGCATTCCCATACCACTTCCTTTATTTCCACATCAGTAATATCTCGTTCTAACCACTCCTTGTCACTCAGCTCTAGATACCTCATTGGAGTAATATTCGGTATATTAACACCAAGGGGATCTTCATCAAATTTAGTTGTAAAAAAGTCAAAAAAAGCCTGTTTAATGTCATTTGGATTGGTATTCCACACACCATCAATATGAATGCCATTTATTTGTCTTTGATGTCTCTTATTATTCAAAATACCATGAAAGAATTTTGAATTTTCGTCACCCTCAACATCCCAATTAATTTTGGATTTTTGTTGCAAGTCCATATCATCTAACCGAGCAATCTCTTCCATCTCCAATAAACTCCTTGTCCTCTCGTCTAACTCCTCAAGAGAGGCACAAGAGTTTTCAATCTTACACTCCATTGAATTTACTCTCTCTTTTAATTGCACCAATCTACTCTTCTCAATAACTCTCCTATTTGCCAACCATTGTCTGATCTTCTTTTTCAACCTTCTCATTTTATCATAAAAATATACATTCATGTCATCCTCCGTCCATGCTGTTTTTACAAACTGTTTGAAGTCATCCCTTTGAAACCACGAGTTGAATATTTTAAAAGGAATTGGCCCAAAATCCCTACTTTCCACATGAAAAAATAACGGCACATGATCCGACCACCCACGATTAAATGCTTCCAATTTAGCATCAGGAAAGATTTTAGTTACATTTTAAGAAATGAAAACCCTATCAATCAAACTCATCTTCGTACCAGTTTTATTCATCCATGTAAACCGACGACCTCCTAATGGAACATCAATTAAATCAGCCTCATTTATAAAATTATTGAATGAATTCGCACCTGTAGCATTAAAAACAGATCCAAATCTGTCCGCTTCTTCTCTAACTTCGTTAAAATCTCCAAACATAATATAAAAGCCATTGTTATTAGCTTTAAATTCCTGCAGAAAATTCCATAACCGATCCTTATCTCTGGGATCCTGTGGACCATAAATATTAACAATGTAAAAAAATCCCTCAGCACGGACCCATTTTCCCTTCACAATGATATAATTATCTCCACACCAAATCCTTTCCTTCATGAAAACAGACGGATCCCAAACAGATAGGATACCACCCGAACGTCCTCTCGATAAAGAACACGCAAAATCATAGCTAAAGTTACCCCACATCGCCTTTATACGAAATGACTCTAAACGAGCCATTTTAGTTTCCTGAATACCAAGAAACATCACGTTGTGTCTATTACAAAGATCTTTCACCCAATTTTGCTTTCTCCTCTTCTTACATCCCCTCACATTTATTGATAATATTTTCATTTATCAACACATTGTTCTCCAATCCTATCAATCAAATCATGAAACGCCTCTTGACAATCAGAGACATCTACCCCTAATTTATGGCCAAGCTCTATCATGTGTTCCAATTCATAAAATAATGACCCATTCAATTTTGGTCCCACATTGACCTGCTTTGATCCCTTTCTACCTTTTGATTGAATAGAGCTCTTGGTTCCACTGTCATTAACATTTGTGTAGTCATTAGTATCAGGTTTGTACTGCCCTTCCTCATCTTTTTCCTCGTCTTTCTCGCCCAAAGAAACATCGAAAACCGTCTCCTGTATTACTTCATCCGACTGATTCGATCTTACCACATCATCATCAGAGTCAACCAGCTCATCATCGCTGCCATGATCATCTTCTTTACTAAGATCTTCAGCTTTATCAATGGTGAGATTCCATGTACCACTTTCATGTACATGAACATCAAAAGTGCTGCCCCTAATCACAACCTTAACCTCTTCATTGATGAATTCTTTCTGTTTGGTAGCAATGCATACTCTTCCAATGCTCATTGGAGAATTCGAACCTTTCTCAAAGAATAAAATTTTTCCAAAAAGTCCAGCAACCTTTTTATAAGCATTAGTTCCCCAAGCACAAAGAGGCATGCCAACAATATCAATCCAAATAAAATGTTCATCCACCAAAAAGTGTTTCGTTACAGGTATAGGATTCGAATATAAATTCTTAAGAAAGATATTCTCCTGAAATTCTATACAAGTTTTAGAAGAATCAAAATGAATCCACAACCAAAAACCCCCTACATGATGAATAGAAGCATTAACAAAACCTTCCTCCTTACAAATTCTTGGAAAGTTCATCATGGTTTCAATCTCCTTAAGTTTGATCAGAAGGGCTTGGTCAGAATTCTGAAAATTAACAGAATCAAAGTTTGTCAACGACACCTTTTTAACAACCTTCTGAGTTGTTTCCTTCTCCACAAAACCCTTCTTGACAGCCTGCACATAATTATTACTTCCAGACTTCTCCCCATCCACCTTTGAACTAATTGGGTCATTTTTGTTCTGATTATAATGACCCGAGTGACCCGAATGTGATTTAAAGGCTTGTTGATTACCAACACCCTTCGAGGACCGTTGGAACCTAGCAACAGATGCATATAGACGAAAGTTTCCAAACCAAATGTTTGCTAGGGATTTACCCAACAACTCCTCATCCTTCACATTCATAAATCGAACAAAACCAAAATGTCTACCTTGTTTCGATAACTTCGAAGGAATGAACGCATTAGCAATATGACCAAATTTCTCACAGGCCAGCCACAAACCTTTAGCAGTGAGATCCGGTGGCATATTTGTGATGTAATAAGTGGTTGAAATTTTTTCCATCCCAGCATATGGGTTCTCAATCGGAGAAGAAGTTTTTCTACCATTCCTACGATGAACAACCCTCCATCTTTCCCCTCCTTGCTTCGAATGATTGTATCCATTCATCTTGGAATCGATGAATAACGATTAAGAGCTCCAGCAAAAAAAAAACCGAACCGGATTTTTCACTCAGCGGATCTTGATCGATCTATATATATATATATATATATATATATATATATATATATATATATATATATATATATATATATATATATATTCGTTTTTAATAGCAACAATTATTCTGTATTTTATTTTACATATTCAATTCCAATTGATTAAAGTGTATTTTATAAATTCAAAATATTATATATATATATATATATACTTATTTTTTTTTTATATTTATACTTATATATTTATTTACAAACAATTGTTCGTGAATCGTCGGAAATAGTCAAAGGTAAATTGAATATATGAAACAGTTCAAACTTTTTGAGACTCAACATTACATACTTTACTTATCATGTTAGAATCATATAAAGATTAAGTTTAAATTTGGTCAGAAATTTCCGGGTCGTCACAAAGGTTTTCACAACACTTTATAATAATTATAATTAAGAGATTTTCACAATAAAATCTAGTTTTACAACACCCGGCCCATATCGACCCAAATTACATCAAAGTGCCCATTTCGACCCATTTTAGCTTAAATACAAAACATAGACCGAGCATGGTGATTGGGATACGCTACTCAATCCTAATCAAATCTAAAAGCCAAGTCTTCTAAGCATCACAAGCTAGCTCACTAGTCCCGGTACTTACCCTTGCCGCCATCATGCTAACCTATAAAAATAAAGTCAACGAGAGGGTAAGCTAATGCTTAGTGAGTGCAATAATTATACACATACATATATAATTTACCTACTCGCAATCCCTTACCCAAACCACTAGATAAACCCACATGTCAAAGTCTAAGTGACTAGCATCATCAATCTTACCAAAATAATCTCGTATCTCAAGCGTAAAAGCTAGTAACATCAATCGCACCATAATTACCTCGTGTAACAATTCGCACAAGCTAGTATCATCAAAATCGTACAACTAGCATCAACATTAGCATATATTCGCGTATCATCTCACAACAAAAGCTAGTATCATCAAAATCGTACGACTAGCAACTCCATTAGCATAATATAATAATCATAATAATAATGAAATGCTAAACATCAACACGTATAAACCATGGTTAACCAATATCGCAAGGGAATGGCCTCGCGAACAAGTCATCGGTGTTCATAACAACCGTTAGCTTCCAAAAACGGCTATGGTATGCTAACCCCCGAGGTGCCCCCAAAACGGCTATGGTATCACCCCCTATTTGTACGAAAAATGGCTATCGTAATACTTAATCATCGTATGAGTATAGACGAGCCTTTACTCACACATTGTGCACAAAACGGCTATATGCACAATTATTAAATGTGGACAAAACAGCTATGCCTCACATCTTACGGTCACAAAACGGCTATGTGACACATTGTCAAATAATAGCAGTATAATAATAATATGTATATATGTGTATATCTATATATATATATATATATATATATATATATATATATATATATATATATATATATATATATATATATATATATATATATCGGGTTACACAAACCTCAAGTCGCATATTAGTACACAAAATCCGGCTATTTTGACACCATTCCCAAAGGTATCCAAACGGCTAATCGTCGCATCGATGTGCACCAAAACCCGACTATTGTGCACATCGCCCACAAGCAAATAAATTATATACACACATGTATAACTATTCCACTCACATTGAAGTCTTGATGAAAGCAAGCCAAATCCGTTGCTCCGCCAATAAAATGTACCTAATCCATTATCATAATAATGGATAACACAATTAGGGTGGATTACAAACCAACCCATATTGACACCTTGTGCAATATCGACCCGATTGTACTTCCAAGTACAACACATGCCCAAACTCGCCAACAATCATTAACTAGAGTGATAATGGTTCCAATAACGCCAATCAAACCCAATCATAAGTGTTAAATACTTATCTTGCCCAAAATGACATCTAAACCCTAAATTTGACCCATTTCAAAATTAATCAACCAAATACCCCCAAATGGGTTCCAACACTTCCATAATCACTAACACTAGTGATTAAACCCAAAATCAGAGCCTAAACATGGCCAAATCGTCAACCAACCCCAAAACCCGCCCAGTATCAACATAACTAGTCATAATAAACCCACTTCATCGTTTAAAAGGGTTTCACAACTAAACAATCTCAAGATATATAGAGTGTCTATGGTTATTCCAAATAATATATATAGATGCGTCGATATGATATGTCAAAACCTTGTATACGTGTCCCGATATTAAAAATGCGTAAATAACAGTATTTAAATGATGATAAATAAAGTGCGTAAAATAAATAACAGAAATTAAATGACAATAAATAAAATTGCGAGAATTAAAATTGCGATATACAAATTGTGATAAATAAATGTGATAAGGAATTAACAGTTAGCTAGGAACAGTTAGCTAGGATTTTGTTAGCGTGGATTCTTAATAGAATTTCTCATAGTTAATTCGTTTGTTTCTAACAAATTTATTTTGTCCAATGTTTTCTTCATTATGCCACTTGTTGGATTCTGATAGGTCAAAATCCAAATATGAAATTGAATGAAAATGGTTATTTTGCTGTGAACGGATACGTATATCGGTGGTTGTAAATAAGATAGTAAATGACTATTGAATTAGATTTGAAAGAATGTAAAGTGTACTTATTAATGTGGAATCTAAATATTCCTCCGGTATTACCTACCCGTTAAAATATTTTCACCATTAACAGTTTGTACGAAAGAATTTTTTTTTTAATTACAATCTTTATGAAAACATATATACATATATATATTTTCTTCAGATGTAATCATGGATTTAATGAGTTAATGTGATATTAAACTCATTTGATTTACCGTTAGAAAAAGAATATATAATCTCTAAAAAATTAGAGATTACACAATCGTCATGTCGAACGAAGATAATTGATGTAGAACGTCATGTAGAATGATGATTATGCTCGAGGTATAGAATGAGATGTTGAGGCATGGATTGTTGATGGTACTGGTGCTGTTACTGATGGTACCATTGGTGCCGATGATGTTGCTGAAGCTGGTAAATTTTGCACCATATTCTCCCAATTGATTACTCGAGCGCGAAGTTCGTTGACTTCTTCTATTATTCCGGGATGATTTTGGCGAGATACTCTGGAAATGAGTGTGGAAATGATGTTTCAAATGGGTTCGCCGGTAAATGCTTCAAGTTCTTCGCCAAGAGGGGAATGTGGTGGATGGAAAGGATTGCCTTCTTCGCGTCTCCATCGGTTAAGTCGTCTACAAACCCATCCCCAATTCATCTAGAATTGAAGATGACTAGTTTGGTTGATCCATTTCATTTACACTGATTTTAGAGCTTAGGTGAATATCCATGTTGGAATAGCTGTCGGAATAACTATCGGAATAGCTATCGGAATCTGAAGGACTCGAACTAGTTGAGGGATTCATCTCGTACGATCAGATGAAGGATTTTCGATAAGAAATAGATTATAGGATGTAGATTAGTACCCTGCAATACATAATTTATATATGCATATATAATACTAAAATCCCATAAGTTACGGAGGAATCTACGGAAGTTGTCAGGCAAAGTTTACAGTAACAGATACGCTAAGATATGAATTAGCAGATACGCTAAGATATGAATTTTGTCTATACACTATTCATGCAATCAATGCAGTAAGATATGTATAGACTAAGAATAATAAGCAAGTGATTCCCTAAGAATGATAAGCAAAACTTTTGACATGCAGACACGGTCGAAGTCCAGACTCACTAATGCATCTAAACAACTATCAGTTAGACACACTAATGCAAGATCTGGTTCGCTAAGACCACCGCTCTGATACCAACTCTAACGACCCATCCTAATCCATCTGGACGAATACATTACATTTGGTTACATCGCGAGGTACTTGACCTCTATATGATACATTTTACAAACATTGCATTCGTTTTTAAAAGACAAACTTTAATTTCATCAAAAGTTAACGGTATGCATACCATTTCATAATATATTCAACTATAATTGAATTAGTAATAATCTTGATGAACTCGAAGACTCGAATGCAACGTCTTTTAAAATATGCAATGAATGACTTCAAGTAATATCTCTAAAATCAGCAAATGCACAGCGGAAGATTTCTTTCATACCTGAGAATAAACATGCTTTCAAATGTCAACCAAAAGGTTGGTGAGTTCATAGGTTTATATTAAAACAATAAAATTCATCATTTTGATAGACCACAAGATTTAAATGCTGCATGGTACAAATGGGCCCGAATCCTACACCCACCTGTAATGTACATGCGATATCTTTTAAATACAGTACACCTTTCTCGTGTACGCAATCTATTTTTCATAAATCTTTAGTAACCGTACACATATCTCGTGCACAAAAACTAATACACATAACCTGTGTATAAAAATCATTCTCTCGATACATAACATTCACATCAATTGGTGGCAATTATCATGTCCACATAATTCAAAGGTGGCAATTATCATGTCCACATAATTCAACGGTGGCAATTATCATGTCCACATAATTCAATGGTGACAATTATCATGTCCACATAATTTAATGGTGGCAATTATCAAGTCCACATAATTCAATGGTGGCAATTATCATGTCCACATAATTCAATAATAATCTGCAGAACTTCTGTCTGCATAATAATTCATTCGAGGAATGTTTTGCTTGTGTCTATCTCGTCAAATATTTATAAAAGCATTTCATGTATTCGCAGTTCAAAATATATTTCAAAAGCATTTAATAAAGCAGTTGTAAAAACAGCACATGTATTCTCAGTCCCAAAAATGTAAAGAGTAAAAGGGAATCAAATGAACTCACAATACTGTATTTCTTAGTAAAAATACATATGACGTCATTGTACAAATGCAGGGTTGGCCTCGGATTCACGAACGTATATCATTTATATATTTATTAACACACATAATTGTTATCGAACACTTATATATATAACTTTATTAGTTATATTATTTTTATATTAATAACATATATATAGGTTTCATATATTCATTTTGTATACAAAAATATAAATTTTGTGATGTTATATATATTAAATACCTTTTTATTTATACATATATTTGTTTATCAAAACTGTAATTCTATTTATACTAAGTTAATACTAATAATTATAAAAATAATGATAGTAATATTACTAATATACTTATGTTACTAATAATGGTTCTAAAAATGATAATAATGTTAATATTTACGAAAATACTAATAATTTATAATAATACTTTTGATAATATTAAGAATAATACTACTTAATAATAATATTAGTAGTGAAATTTATATAAATTATATTAATGATACTAATTTTTAATAGCCATGTTAATAATAATAATATTGGTAATATTGAATAATACCATAATACTAATCAATAATCAATAATGATAATAATAATAACAATAATACTAAATTATAATAATACTTGATATTGAAAATATTGTTAGTAATAACAATATTAATGATAAGTATAATTACTAAAATTGTAATAATAATTATAATAACATAACAATATTCTTAATTATAATCATAATACTAGTAATAATAATAATAATGATGATGATAATAATAATAATAATAATAATAATAATAATAATAATAATAATAATAATAATAATAATAATAATAATAATAATAGTAGTAGTAGTAGTAGTAATAATAAAGGAGATAATAAACTACCTCAATAAGTCTTTTCTAAAAATTTTTTGCCTCGAGCCGGGCTCGAACCCGCGACCTCCCGCTTACTCGCAAACGCCTAAGACCATCGATCAGTTCCTCACTTTTCTGATATAATACCCGGCCAATATTAATTAAACTGAACCTATCTATTCTCCTATTTCTTCTTCTCCCCCAACTCGATCGACCAGGGCATTAATTTTTATTAACTACAAATTACTTGACCATTCTAATACGTTTAATATAAAATAGAAGTAACCACGATGTGGTTGGTTTGAATATCATAACAGAAAAAAAAAATTCGAATTACAGTACTCGTGAAGAACTCTTAGAACTCAAATCTGGATTTTGATTTTTTAGACGTTTTTAGACAAAAGTTACAACATGAAATCTGTTCTAAGTACATACTATAAACTTTCTGTAACATCAATTTAATCCAAAACATCACAACAAATTCGAATTTCTTGATGAACGGATGGTTGACTTTTTTATTTAAAATCTTTGACTAAAAAATTCGGGCTCGTTATGAAAAATTGGAATTATCAACTTTGCAGATAGTTTATACTGAATATTTATAACATGTTTGCATTAATACATTTTGAAAAACAATTTAAATTCGAGTTTTGGACATAATTTTGAATGAACAGGGCAGGAAGCTGAGTTCATACCCAATTTTTATATAATTCGACAATTAAAGACTGGAAAAATTGATAATTGAGAGTGAGTATGTAATATTAATCGAGTGTGATAATATCTCAATGTAACTCTTTGTTTTATAGCAAGAATTGTCGACACAAAAAATATTCGATCAGTACTATAAATAAATAAAAAAATAAAAGCTGAAAATTGATGTAACTCGATCCTTTTGTTTGCATTTTGATCTGAGCTTGACCTCTAACAAACTAAGGACAGAAACAAAATTTTCGAGCAGTAGAAGAAGAATAACAAGTAATACAGATGTGACCTCTAGCAGAATATATTTATCTGTATTGTATTCGTATATATATCTGAATATATATAAATAACTGGATTTTCTTTATATATGTTTAGACATTTATGTATATAGCTGTATTTTATATAAGTATATATATATATATATATATATATATATATATATATATATATATATATATATATATGTTTAAATTCCGTAATATTAGTTTTTAATATAATTCCATAAGTAATTTTAATAAGAACTCTAATAATATTAGAACTATAATATTGCTAGTATTAATAATAAATTTAAAAAAAATGATGGTAATAATAATAAAAATAATAATAAAATGATAAAAATGCTATTATCATTGATATTAATAATAATACTAATCATAATAACATTAGTAATAATTATAATATAACGATTTATATATATATTCATTTTCATATTGATAATTACTAATGTAGATGTTAGTATTGCAAATAATAAAAATACTATAACAATTTGTTTATATCAAATTTATATCTATAAATTTTATAATTAAGATAATAATATAAATAGCACTAGTATTGATATTACATTGAAAGTAATAACAATATTATTACGACAATTATAATTAATTAAATATATTAGTATTACATATTATTGATTATGTAATATAATTATCTAATATACAAATAACTTATAATAAGTAGTATATTTTACACAATATAACATATATTACAATATACATATACTAATACTTATGTATAGAAATCATATATTCATATAAATTTATTTTAATTACCATTTAATTACTATGTATTAAATTTTAAAGTTTAAGTTACATTTTATTAATCCCAATTATATATATATATATATATATATATATATATATATATATATATATATATATATATATATATAATAACTGTTCGTGAATCGTCGGGAATAGTCACAGGTTAGATGAATGTATAACAACAGTTCAAAATTTTAGATTCAAATAAATAGACTTTGCTCATCATGTCGAAACCATATAAAATTAAGTTTAAATTTGGTTAGAAATTTCCGGGTCGTCACATCTCATCCTATGATTTAAAGTATAAAAGTTGTTGAAAAGATGGGACTATGATCTCAACGTAGTTGCATGCCAAAGTACTTGTAATTAAACGTTGTGCAATGAAAGTTGCGTAGCCTTGACCTAAACAAATAAGTTGTATCAATTAACCGGTTACGACACAAGGTCGGGCGAAATGTGTTCAATTAGTCCTATGGCTCGTTACGACTCGATTAATAGCATGTGAATCAAGTTGTCAAGTTTCATGCAAGATATAAGTATAAAAGCACGTTAGGACGATTGCATAAGTGTTTGGTTAAGTTTGACTAAAAGTCAAACTTTGGTCAAAGTCAACAAAAAAGTCAACACTTTCGGGTCAGGTCTCGGACAATTTTTCTAAGTTTCATAATCATATATGAGCATGTTAGAACAAGTTACATGTTAATCGAAGGTGCGTAGCATAGTTAGAATTAAACGAAAAAACGGCCATTTTGGGCAGTCTGCTTCAGATGCGCCGCATCTCTAAGTGATGCGCCGCATCTGTCCACAGATGCGCCGCATCCAGTAGTGATGCGCCGCATCCCTATCTGACTAGTGAAAAATGCTGAAAATTTTACAAGTCTCGAACTAAACTTCAAACGAACGTAACTTATGAACCGTAAATATTCAAAACACGTATCTTATATCGTTAGAAAGGTATTTTGACGAGGAATACAACTAAATACATTTAATCAAACAAAAACATCATTTTCAATAACAAAAACCTAGTCGATTGATTGCTAAAAGTTCATTATCAAAGTTTCAAGTTCATAAAATGCATTTCATGATTCAGGAATCCAATTTACACATACGATTCACCGTTTTGAAGGTAATTAAACATACATTGCAACTAAACACTTACTAACAACATTTCATAGCATTCAATGCGTCAAAATTCATGATCAAGGTTACTAAACCCTAACCAAAATTCATGAATTCAACAATTTTGTGAATGGAGTTTTTCTAAATCAACCTGCATACCAAAACGAAGCTAATGATGCTAGTAACACATTTAGTACATGAACTTTAACATTTAAACAACATTTAATCATCCAAAATCAAAGAGTTAACTAACCCATTTCAAGTGTTCATGCTAGTTACACCAAATAACAAGATCGAGCATACAAATTACATACACGACATCACAATGAGCCATAGACACTAATTAACACCATTTCAAGTCTAAAGGTCTAATTTATGAAAATTAGAGATTTTGAAAAGCTTACCTCAAGCTATGAAATTGGTACCAAAGCGTAGAGGATGAAGAGAGGATTCCAAAAGTATGATTTGTTTTGATGTTAGCTTCTTGATTTGGATTTAGATGATGAATTAAAGATTTGGGTGATATGGGTGTTCTTGCAACTAGAGAGAAAAGAGAGAAAGAGAGAAAGATGGGTGAATGGAATGAGTGGTGGTGGTGGTGGGTTGACTAGTTGACCTAGTCAACTAGTTTGCCCACTTGGCAACTTTGGTCCCTCGAGTTTGAAAGCGGGTGCGTGAATTAACCAAACGAAATATTTTAAACGCTAGGGTAACGAGAGATGTTACAATTAAATAACGGAAAAATATTAAAATGCTAGTCAACGGAAGATACGAATTTAGATAACGAAGGTATTATCTTAAAAAAAAGACGGCATTAAAATAAATTAACGGAAAAATATGGGATGTTACATTACCCACACCTTAAAAGAAATTTTGTCCCGAAATTTAGTTGGAAGTAGTAGTTGTTGTTTCTCCCTCGAGATCTTGCATTGTCAGTTCTACGAAATAGCGAGGGTACTCCCTTTGCATTTGATCTTGGCATTCCAACGAACTTTGACGGTCGGGATTTTACGTTGTTTTAAAGTTTGGTTTCACGATTCACAGTTTCAACCGGTTCTCCTAGGAGGTGATGGTTGTTGTCGATAGTAAGCTCATCGAAAAGGATAACAAGTTCTTGTTTCGCAAGACAAGTCTTTAAGTTTGATACACAGAATGTAGGATGAATGGAATTTGTTTATGTTGGGAGTTTGAAACGGTAAGGAACGGGTCCAATACGCCCCAAGATTTCATAAGAATCAGAACATCTCGGATTTAGCGTTCTACGTTTTCCGAAACGGATTACACCTTTTCAAGGTGCGACTTTTAACGTTAAGTGGTTACCCACTTGGAATTCGAAAGGTTTACATCTAACATCAACATCAGCATAGCTCCTTTGGCGACTACGGGCCGTCTTGAGCCTTTCTTGGATTTGAACGATCTTAACGGTTATTTCATGAATGAGTTCGGGTTCAACGGTTTGATTGTTGCCTACGTCGGCCCAACAAATAGTAGAACAATAATTGCGGCCATATAAAGTTTCGAAAAAGGTGCGGCGTTAATACACGAAAGAAAATTTTTGTAGTAAGAGAATTCGACTAAAGGCAAGTACTTTTCTCAAGTAAAATTGAAGTTGATAACACAAACTCGTATTATGGTTTCCAAGGTTTAAATCTTACAATTGCTTTGTTCTTCGATTTGTGGATGATACACGGTACTCATGAATAATCTGGTCCCCAGAGTTTCTTGTAAGGCATCCCAAAAGCTAGAAGTGAAACGAGAATCTCGATCCGAGACGAGGTACATTTCCTTAAGGTATATTTGAACAAGTTTTCGTTTCTCAAAAATTTCGCGCCGCGGAAGATTTATCGGTTTCTAAAAACGTTTGTTAGAGCAAGTTTCTTATCGGGTTCTGAAAACGTTCGTTAGGACTACTCACCCTCGTGGTGAATACTAGTATAACGTGAAGAGTCTCTCCCTCCATTGAGAATTTAGAATAAAGATTTTCTTATACGGAAGTACGAGTTTAATGCGGGAGAAGTTTCTGCCTCGATGTGAGCATATCATGCATTTTGTAGTTCGTCGATAAAACTGTGCGAAAACGAGATAGTATACGCGCGTAACACATGTTTGAAGTTGAAAGAATTTGTCATTCGTTCGGAAGCATAATATGGTTCGGCAATAACCAAAGGTGTGTCCTTGGTATGGTTGTTATCAATATTCTCGGAGTTTTCGGATGTTCAAAACAAAATATAAAGTCATGTACATGGCACATGGTGGTGACTAGGTTGATCGAGTCCAATCACCACCACGTGTCATTAGAACTTTGGTATGACTTACCATAATATAACCACGTTAATCGAGTATCGTTATATTATGCTAACTCATACCTCCATTCCCGCATCACTCCATAAAATCAAGTTCGCGTAATCGTGAAGATTTAAAATGAACAAAGTGTAACGACATCTCTAACGTGACTCGTATTGAATCGAAAGGATTAGTACAACTCTAAAGAAGCGTTTCCCAAGGGAAGTGTATAAATGATTGTTCACGTCAATGCGGTTCAAGTCAAACAATAATGTCTTTAGGTACCAAAAGAGTAACGAATTATGATAACGAGTAGTACGCAACCATAGTCATAAGTAGTGATGACGATACTCACCTAGAGTAGTGGTGGTAGTAACAAGATGTGGTAGAGTGTGAAGAACACCGGTGTAACATCGATAGTGGTTAATGATTGCCATAGTGGTGGAAACTTCACAGTATTTGTGGATAGTAAGCTGGGACGATGATGAATAACAATCTGGGAGATAGAGTTCCCGAACTAGTGTAACTAATGAAGTCTTCGTCATCCTTACGTGTATGAATCTTAAGTCGTGTGTTACCCGAAAGTGGCAGAGTACGAGTTCGTATGATGAAAATTTGGTACCATTAAGAAGTTCACCTAAGAATGATTCAAGTATATATGCACAAGTAGTCTAGTAACTGCTATCTGTAGCAAATGCAAGTCAGAATGCAATGATTAACTATCCGGTAGTAGTCCAGATTCACTAATGCGTCCTAACGACTCTGTCAGATACACTAATGCACATCCTAGATCCCTACAACCAACGTTATGATACCATTTGTAACGACCCGACAAAATCATCATTGACGGCGCCGTTAACTTAGGTCCTGTTACGTGGTCATAGTCCCTAAATGAGACGCGTTTGACCAAAATTATGTCGAATTCATTTGAAACGTGTAACACTTGCAAAGTTTTAAGTAAACCAAACTGTTCGACAACGAGTATAAGTTTACAAAAGTTAATAAGTAAAATGAAATAACTTGCGACATAATATAAGTTGAAAATCATGAATGCTATCCATAGCGTAAGTATGTAAACAATTATGCTTGAATCCAAAGGTGCTATCAGTAACGTATGCATGTATGCTTGACCCCAAGCAAGTAATCAAAGTATGCGAAAGTAAGTATCAAGTAGCCAAGTATGAACCTGAGAAACATATAGAAAACTGTCAACGAAAAACGTTGGTGAAATCATAGGTGTATTTGTAAAACGTTGTTTTGAACCACAAGCAAGTATAAAGTTGATTATCTAAATCGTTTGCATTCCAAAAGTTGTTGTTTGTATCACGATCACCCAATTATCAAAGCTTAACTGAATAAGTACCTCTGAATCCATAGTGTTAGAACCTACACTGTACACGATAAAATTATATTTCATCCGCTAACAGTAGCGAACCGTCCGAATGAGGGTTCGTCAAACCCGTATGGCCACACAACATAATTACTCGCTTACACCCTGCAAGTGTAACTAATGATAATTGAATTGAGGATTTTTGTTCTAACTCGTACGTGGAATGTTTGTTTTCGTACTTGTGTTCAAAGTATAAAAGTATAACCCGTATATGTTTCTCATCCCATGATTTAAAGTATAAAAGTTGTTGAAAAGATGGGACTATGATCTCACCGTAGTTGCATGCCAAAGTACTTGTAATTAAACGGTGTGCAATAAAAGTTGCTTAGCCTTGACCTAAACAAATAAGTTGTATCAATTAACCGGTTACGACACAAGTTCGGGTGAAATGTGTTCAATTAGTACTATGGCTCGTTACGACTCGATTAATAGCATGTGAATCAAGTTGTCAAGTTTCATGCAAGATATAAGTATAAAAGCACGTTAGGTCGATTGCATAAGTGTTTGGTTAAGTTTGACTAAAAGTCAAACTTTGGTCAAAGTCAACGAAAAAGTCAACACGTTCGGGTCGGGTCTCGGACAATTTTTCTAAGTTTCATAATCATATATGAGCATGTTAGAACAAGTTACATGTTAATCAGATGTGCGTAGCATAGTTGGAATTAAACGAAAAAACGGCCATTTTGGGCAGTCTGCTTCAGATGCGCCGCATCTCTAAGTGAAGCGCCGCATCTGTCCATATATGCGCCGCATCCAGTAGTGATGCACCGCATCCCTATCTGACTAATGGAAAATGCTGAAAATTTTACAAGTCTCGAACTAAACTTCAAACGAACGTAACTTATGAACCGTAAATATTCAAAACACGTATCTTATATCGTTGGAAAGGTATTTTGACAAGGAATACAACTAAACACATTTCATAAAACACAAACATCATTTTCAATAACAAAAACCTAGTCGATTGATCGCTAAAAGTTCATTATCAAAGTTTCAAGTTCATAAAATGCATTTCATGATTCGGGAATCCAATTTACACATACGATTCGCCGTTTCGAAGGTAATTAAACATACATTGCAACTAAACACTTACTAACAATATTTCATAGCATTCAATGCGTCAAAATTCATGATCAATGTTACTAAACCCTAACCAAAATTCATGAATTCAACAATTTTGTGAATGGAGTTTTTCTAAATCAACCTGCATACCAAAACGAAGCTAATGATACTAGTAACACATTTAGTACATGAACTTTAACATTTAAACAACATTTAATCATCCAAAATCAAAGAGTTAACTAACCCATTTCAAGTGTTCATGCTAGTTACACCAAATAACAAGATCGAGCATACAAATTACATACACGACATCACAATGAGCCATAGACACTAATTAACACCATTTCAAGTCTAAAGGTCTAATTTATGAAAATTAGAGATTTTTAAAAGCTTACCTCAAGCTATGAAATTGGTACTAAAACGTAGAGGATGAAGAGACGATTCTAAAAGTATGATTTGTTTTGATGTTAGCTTCTTGATTTGGATTTAGATGATGAATTAAAGATTTGGGTGAAATGGGTGTTCTTCCAACTAGAGAGAAAAGAGAGAAAGAGAGAAAGATCGGTGAATGGAATGAGTGGTGGTGGTGGTGGTTTGACTAGTTGACCTAGTCAACTAGGTTGCCCACTTGGCAACTTTGGTCCCTCGAGTTTGAAAGCGGGTGCGTGAATTAACCGAACGAAATATTTTAAACGCTAGGGTAACGAGAGATGTTACAATTAAATAACGGAAAAATATTAAAACGCTAGTCAACGGAAGATACGAATTTAGATAACGAAGGGATTATCTTAAAAAAAGATGGCGTTAATATAAATTAGTGGAAAAATGCGGGATGTTACAGTACGACTAGCAACTCCATTAGCATAATAATCATAATAATAATGAAATGCTAAACATCAACACTTATAAACCATGGTTAACCAATATCGCAAGGGAATGACCTCTCGAACAAGTCATCGGTGTTCGTAACAACCGTTAGCTCCTAAAAACGGCTATGGTATGCTAACCCCCGAGGTGCCCCCAAAAACGGCTATGATATGCTAACCCCCGAGGTGCCCCCAAAACGGCTATGGTATCACCCCCTATTTATACGAAAAATGGCTATCGTAATACTTAATCATCGTATGAGTATAGACGAGCCTATACTCACACATTGTGCACAAACCGGCTATGTGCACAATTATTATATGTGGACAAAAAGGCTATGCCTCACATCTTACGGTCACTGATAGTGCTCCAAATGAACATATATTTAGGCACAATATCCTTCAAATATGTAAAGCTTTTAGTTGTAATTATTCTATTTTTATGTAATATTCGTTTAAATAAATAAGTGCGAAGACAAAAGAAGAATACGACGATTTGAAGACGCAAATGACCAAAAAGCTCAAAAGTACAAGATGTAATTCAAGTGGTTCAATTTAATGATGAGAAACATCTAAAAATTACAAGAGTGCAAGCCGTGAAACGCAAAGTACAAGATATCTCCGCGTACGAAAGGACGTTCGAAAATCCGAAACCGGGACCTGAGCCAACTATCAATGCGCGACGCAACGGAGCTAAAATTACAAGTCAACTATGCACAAGAATATAATATAATATATATATAATTAATATAAATTATATATATATATATATATATATATATATATATATATATATATATATATATATATATATATATATATATATATATATTTAAATAAAACGTCGGCAAGAAGAAAATAAAAGTAGGTGGCCTGATGCAGCTGGCCATGCGATCGCATGGCCTGGCTGCCTTAATCCCATGCAATCGCATGGCAGGGAAAAGGTGGCCAGGTCCTATAAATTCGACAGTTTTCTGCGAGTTTTAAACATCTTTTTCTTTTTCTTTCTATGTAACGTAAATATATATATATATATATATATATATATATATATATATATATATATATATATATATATTTATAATATAATTTTAAATTTAAGTTAATAATAATAATAAGGTTATTTTAAGAATGTTTTACGGGTTTTAAGTCGAAATTCTGTCCGCGCAACGCTACGCGATTAATCACCACTGTAAGCTATGTTCTTCCCTTTTAAATTAATGTATCGTAACTAAGTTATTATTATGCTTATTTGAGCCAAAGTAATCGTGATGTTAGACTAAATATTAAGACGGGGTTATTAGATTTTGTACCATAATTAAGGTTTGGACAAAAGACCGAAACTTGTGGACATTGGACTATTGACTATTAATAGGTAGGGGGTATTGTCTAATTGAACGACAACTCATTAGAACCTGTTGAACCTATCTTCAAATTAGTTAAACTAATAATTATTAAATTGATTACGAATGTCCTATTT
Source organism: Rutidosis leptorrhynchoides (assembly GCF_046630445.1). Lineage (NCBI taxonomy): Eukaryota > Viridiplantae > Streptophyta > Magnoliopsida > Asterales > Asteraceae > Rutidosis > Rutidosis leptorrhynchoides. Next base: position 143,313,082 of record NC_092333.1, read on the forward strand.
AGTGACGTTTATACGACATCGTTTATAATCATTTAATTAATTATTAGGGTTGGGTAATTGATTATTCATTCTGATCAAGTGGGTAAATTAATATTCGTATCTCATTAAAACAGGGGTGGATTACATACAAGGATAATTGATGTAATTGTTAACAAAGTAATAAAACCTTGGATTACACGCAGTCGATAACCTGGTGTAATCATTAAACAAAGTATTAAAACCTTGTTACAGTTCGAATCCCTAATTAGTTGGAATATTTGACTTCGGGAATAAGGTTAATTTGACGAGCATTTTATAATTATGACCGATGGACTATTATGGACAAAAACCAAATAGGTATCAAATAATCCAGGACAAAGGACAATTAACCCAGGGTAATAAATTAAAATCAAAACGTCAAACATCATGATTACGGAAGTTTAAATAAGCATAATTCCTTTATTTTATATCTCATCGCACTTTTATTTACTGTCATTTTATTTATCGCACTTTTAATTATTGTACTTTTTAATTATCGCAACTTTTATTTACTGCCATTTTATTTATTGCACTTTTAATTATCGCAATTTTATTATCGTCATTTATTTTACGCTTTAAATTAAGTTATATTTATTTTTAATATTTTACATTAGGTTTTAATTGTGATTTAAGTTTTAAAATCGACAAACCGGTCATTAAACGGTAAAAACCCCCCTTTTATAATAATAATAATAATACTACTACTTATATATATATATATATATATATATATATATATATATATATATATATATATATATATATATATATATATATAGTTTAAAAATATAGCGTTAAACTTGGCTAGCTCCCTGCGGAACGAACCGGACTTACTAAAAACTACACTACTGTACGATTAGGTACACTACCTATAAGTGTTGTAGCAAGGTTTAGGTATATCCACTCTAAAATAAATAAATAACTTGTGTAAAATTGAATCGTATTTAATAGTATTCCGTAATAAAAAATATAACTATTTCGTATACGCTGCTGCACACATCAAGTATTTTTGGCACTGCTGCCGGGGAACGCCGAAGCGAAACGCTATTATTGTAAAAAAAAAAAAAAACAAAAACTAATAAGTAATTTTTAAAATATAAGTTTTTATTTATATAAATATTTTATATAAGTTAGAAAAAAATAAATAAAAACGGGCCACAATACTGTAGCAGCCCAAGAACAGGCCTGGTACCCGAAGCCATGCGATCGCATGGCCCAGGAACATAAAACTCATGCGACCGCATGAGTTCTTCTGACACGTCTGGTACCTGGTACAGCTGAATTAGGGTTACATATTATTTATTATTATTATTAATTAATAATCTAATTAGGGTTTAAATAATTAATTAGTTATTAATATTAGTTTATAATTAGTAATATTAAGTTTTAATATTATTATTAATTATATAAATTAATACTTTTATAAAATAATAATATAAAAATAATATTAATATAAAAATAAGTGATTTTATCATTTTTTGTTTCTTTTTATATATTATATATTTTAAACATTTAATTCGTAATTTGTACTTTTATCGTTCGTAATTAGTTTTAAGTTTAGTATTTTGCCATAGTTATTTTTATATTTCTAGTTTTTTTAGACTTTGCCGTAAAATCACTTAAGTGCTTTTTCTTTAGAATTAAGATTTAGGCGCTTTAGAATTTTGCGACGCCATTTATATATTTTAGTGCCTTTTAAGTTATTGCCGTTTTGGATTTAAAATTCCTTTTAAGCTTTAATACCTTTAGACGCAAGTTTTAATTTTTAGTTTTTAGCCTTTTTAAGTTTCGACGCGCTATTTTCTTATTATTTTTCGACGCTTATTTTTCGACGTTTTCCGACGCGCTCTTTTTCTTTCTTATTTCTCGACGCTCTAGTTTTTAGGACATAGAATTTTCTATTTCTTCTCTAAAATTTCAAAACAAAAAATTATTTTAAGCGGTTAAATTGATAGACATCCAAAATTTTCTGGTTCGTAGTAATAGTTGGATTTGTTAGTGGCGAGTTGTGGGCTTCCGATTTAAAGGGTTCCTGGCTACCTGCTGCATCTATTGGCTATTCGAAACGTGGGCAAAATCAGAAAAGTCTATTAATTTGATAACTTATATAATTTTTTATCTTTTATAACTAATAGGATATTCAGTGAATGCACCGAGCAAAACGTTCACCACCTTTCATACGTTTACCACCTGTAACTCGATCAAGACATCTAGCCAATATTGTCGCCGTTGATTTTTCTTTAGAATCGTCATCTAATCGACCAAGTACTCTAATTCAAATTTCCGATAATCCATTTTTTGAACCCGACCTCACAATTGAGAATCTAGAGGATATTCAAGGACAATTCAGATATCCTGAACCACTAATCATTCCTCCTGAACCACAAATCACTCATCTAGAAATTGTCGAGGAAGAAACCATTAAGTCAGAATCCTCTAGTGATTCAGATTCAACAAATTCAATCATGGAAAATCTGAAATCTCTAAGTATGGAAGACCGAATGAGAGCTAAATGCACTGGTCAAGGTCATGCAATTACTCAACCAGACATTAATGCACCAGATTATGAAATCAAAGGACAAATCCTACACATGGTAACTAATCAATGCCAATTTAGTAGTGCGCCGAAGGAAGATCCAAACGAACATCTTCGTACCTTTAATAGGATCTGTACTATTTTTAAAATTCGAGAAGTGGAGGATGAACAGATCTATCTCATGTTATTTCCCTGGACTTTAAAGGGAGAAGCCAAATATTGGTTAGAATCGTTACCTGAAGGGGCGATTGATACATGAGATGTCTTAGTTGAAAAATTTCTTAACCAATTCTTTCCGGCATCCAAAGCCGTGAGACTTCAAGGAGAAATTGTTACGTTCACGCAAAAGCCAAATGAAACTCTATATGAGGCATGGACAAGATTTGGAAAGTTGTTGAGAGGATGTCCTCAGCACGGTTTAGATACTTATCAAATAGTACAAATATTCTACCAAGGTGTCGATATTACTACACGAAAAGACATCGACATAGCAGCTGGTGGTTCCATTATGAAGAAAACCGCAACTGAAGCTCACAAGATAATTGATAATACAGCCTCTCACTCTCATGAGTGGCACCAAGAAAAAGATATCTTTCGTTCATCTAAAGTGGCTAGAACCGATTCTAGCCATGACTTTGATTCTGTTTCCACAAAAATAGATGCTTTCGAGAGACGAATGGAAAAGATGAATAAAGATATTCACGCAATACGAATCAGTTGTGAGCAATGCGGTGGACCACGCTTAACGAAATATTGCCACATTGAGCAAACGATGGAACACCGTGAGAATGTTTCCTACATGAACCAAAGGCCGGGAAATAATTATCAAAATAATTATCAACCACCAAGGCCAAACTTCAATCGAAATCAAAACATTCTTTACAATCCAAATGGACCCAACAATAACTCGTACAACCAACAAGGTACGAATAACCAACCAACTCAAAACAACACTTTCAATCAACAAAAACCTAGCTTGTATAAACCACCACAACAAACCGAAGAGAAAAAGTCAAATCTGGAAGAAATGATGGCAAAGCTAATGGAATCTCAAACACAATTTATTACATCTCAAACCCAAACAAATGAGAGGTTTAATCAGTCATTAAGAACTCAACAAGCTTCCATTTTGAATCTAGAAAAACACATAGGTACTTTTGCTAGCATGATGAGTGAGAGTGAACAAGGAAAGCTACCGAGTAATACTGAAGTAAATCCTTGAAATGAGAATGTTAATATGGTGTCAACAAATTCTGAAAAACCAGCTCCAGAAGATGGGAAGGTTTTCGATGTGAGTAACAATGAAGAAGTTACAACACCACCACCACCCGAGTATATAAAGCCAGTGGTGGCACCATACAGACCACCCATCCCGTTTCCAAGAAAAAGAGTTGAGTATGAGCAAGTAATAGGTAATAAAGTTTGTGATACCTCTGGAAAGAAGAAGAAGAAGAATAAGAAAATGCAAGAAACAAAAACCGCAGAAGTAAATTCGGTGAAGACAGTTCCACCAAAACCTCCACCTAGGTTGGGTGATCCAGGTGAATTTATTGTTCCTTGTCTACTTAGTGATTGTGTCATGTATGATGCACTAGCAGATTTAGGTGCAAGTATAAGTGTTATGCCTCTTTCATTATATAAGAGATTAGGAGTAGGTGAGTTAAGTCCAACAGAGATGAGTGTCCGACTTTTTGATCAAACCATTAGGCACTCAGTTAGAATTGCTGACAACCTATCAGTTCAAGTGGGTAATTTAACCTTTCTAGTCAAATTTATTGTCATTGACATAGAAGAGAACTCAAACATTTCTCTAATTTTAGGTCGACCATTCTTAGCGTCCACCGGGGCGTTATTTGATAAGAAAAGATAGAATGACACTTAGTAATGATGAAAAATCGATCACCTTTGTAAGTTGAAAGTCTAAATCTCCACCAACAAAAATGATTGGTAAGAACCACATTATTTTACCAACTTCAACGGTAGTGCTTAACAATAATAAAACGCCTAAGTGTGGGGAAAATGAAGAAACACCTAATGATGACCTGATAACAAAGAACCCCGTTGTTGATACGAAATTAAACGACTCCATTATTAACAGTTCAATGAAGAAACTTATTAAAAGGATTCGCGATGCTAGAACCAAGGGGAACTTTAAGTTATGTAACCGGTTAGTATCCAATTTATCACCTAAAGAAAAGGCGAAACTAGTTGAATTTGTGGATATTACACAAGAATCCGACCAATGGCTTAAAGTAAAAGTCACAGATATGCAAGTTGATTATGGTCCAAAAGAAATTGACAATGAAGTTAATCACAATTTTGACACCACAGCTACCTAAATGTGGGGAGATTCAAATGTTCTAAAAAGAAAACGCTGTCTAGAGTTAGTTGTTCTGTTCTAGTGTAGTTCCGAGAATGAAATCCAATTAGTCTTTTCCACTAGCAGACACTAAAGAACTAGTTTTCTCCCCCCATTCTGAATTTTTTTTTTGTAGGAAATTAATATGCATTTTAAATTTAAGTTTTGTGTAAATTTAAAAACAAAATTTACTTTATTTCATTAAGTTTAAAAAAATGATTTCTAAAATTCATCGTAAGTTGAAGACTAGGTCATGGAACCGAAATTGCTTTACCCGAGGGCGGGGCGACAAATTTTGTTATCATTATTTTTAATATTATTGATCTAAAGTATACCAAAAAAAAATTAAAAAACCCAAAAATCTTTGCTTTTAAAACAATCGCTTTAAAAACGACAAATTTTAAATTTTGTAGAGGGACGGACTAGGTAAACATACCAAAACTACCTAAAGTAAAAGGAAACAAAATTTTAAAAAATTATTCATTTAAATTGTTTTAATAAATAAAAGTTTTATAAATATATATATATATATATATATATATATATATATATATATATATATATATATATATATATATATATATATATATATATATATATATATATATATATATATATATATATATTGTAAAGACCCGTCCTAATCCATCCGGACGAAGTCCATATCGATTATAAACGATTCACAACAGTTGATTACATCGCGAGGTACTTGACCTCTATATGATACATTTTACAAACATTGCATTCATTTTTGAAAAGACAATCCTTCATTACATCGAAAGTTGACATCATGCATACCATTTCATAATATATCTAACTATAATTGACTTAATAATAAACTTGATGAACTCAACGACTGGAATGCAACGTCTTTTGAAATATGCCATTAATGACTCCAAGTAATGTCCCTAAAATGAGCAAATGCACAGCAGAAGATTTCTTTCATACCTGAGAATAAATATGCTTTCAAGTGTCAACCAAAAGGTTGGTGAGTTCATTAGTTTAGCATAAATAATCATTTCGTATTTTTTTAATAGACCACAAGATTTCATATTTCCATTTCTCATAAACATACGTCCCATGCATAGAGACAAAATATCATTCATATGGATTGAACACCTGGTAACCGACATTCACAATATGTAATTTAAGAATATCCCCATCATTCCGGGATCCTCCTTCGGACATGATATAAATTTCGAAGTACTAAAGCATCCGGTACTTTGGATGGGGCTTGTTGGGCCCAATAGATCTATCTTTAGAGTTCGCGTCAATTAGGGTGTCTGTTCCCTAATTCTTAGATTACCAGACTTAATAAAAAGGGGCATATTCGATTTCGATCATTCAACCATATAATGTAGTTTCAATTACTTGTGTCTATTTCGTAAAACAGTTATAAAAACAGCGCATGTATTCTCAGTCCCAAAAATATATATTGCGAAAGCATTTAAAAAGGGAGTAATGAAACTCACGCATATAAATATTGTAAAATAGTTAATAAAGTATTTGCATGTATTCTCAGCCCAAAAACGTAAAGAGTAAAAGGGAGTAAATGAAACTCACGCATATAAATATTGTAAAACAGTTAATAAAGTATTTGCATGTATTCTCAGCCCAAAAATGTAAAGAGTAAAAAGGGAGTAAATGAAACTCACGCATATAAATATTGTAAAACAGTTAATAAAGTATTTGCATGTATTCTCAGCCCAAAAATGTAAAGAGTAAAAAGGGAGTAAATGAAACTCACTATACTGTATTTTGTAGTAAAAATACATATGACGACATTGAACAAAAGAAGGGTTGGCCTCGGATTCACGAACCTATATCATTTATATATATTAACACATATAATTAACATGTAATAATAATCAAACTAGTTTATATATATATATATATATATATATATATATATATATATATATATATATATATATATATATATATTACTTATTTAATTTGGTGATATATTTGTTATATGTAATTATTTATATAAATAATGTTATTATGTTTGTAGTAATAATAATTGTAAAAATAATAATACCAGTATTGATATTAATAATTTTAATGATACTTGTAGAGATAATAATGTTAATGGTAATAATAATACTACTTTTAATAATACTAATATTAATTGTGATAATAATAACAATATTAGTAATAATAACAACAATAAATATAGTAATAACTAAATTAAAATTTTCTACTAATTTCAATAATGACAATAGTAATACTAATAATAATAATACTATAAAAATAAAAATAATAAATTTTCTAATAATAAAATAATAATAAGTTTTCTTAATGATATTACTACTAATAATAATAATACTAATAATAATAAAACAATAACAAAAGGACTACCTTAATGTATCCAGGCTTTAAAAACAAGTAAACATCGCTGCCCGGATTTGAACCCGAGACCTCTCGCTTAACCCAAACACTCCAAACCATCCATCTGCCATTATGTTTCTTGATGTATACCCGGTTTAATTCTATTTAACTCTATTATTTTTGTTTCCTTCAATTTAAGATCATAACATCACCATCACCATTATTATTATTCCATAATTCATGATCATTAACATTTTCAAATTATTAACAATATCATAATCATAAACTCATCATAATCATCTATCATCATCATCTTTCGGTTACCATATCATCATCATCATCATCAAAACCATAACAACATCATCATAACGTTTCCCTCATTCGACTTCATTACTTCTTTATCATTTTTATTATGTAATGTTCTCGTCCTAATCTAGCAGCAATACGGAAACTGGGTCTCGGCCCATTAACAGGCACACGACCCAACTCATCTTATTCAGACCCACTAGTCCACATGGAATTAGTAATACCGGCCCCATTTCTTCTTTAAAAAAAAACGACAGCAACTTGATTAGTGTTTTGGTCCCATACAAAATTATAATACTTATTGGTAGTTGCAAGTGGGATGAATAAAAAAGAAATGTCTTCATCATCATAACATAATCAATATCATCATCGTGGCTAACATCTCATCATCAGCATCATTTCGTTGTCACCCTCATTCGATATTAATCATCATCATCATTCGAAGCCTCCTTATCATCATCACCAAAACAGAATTTAGAAGCGAGTAATAGGAGGGTTGCAGCAGCAGATGGTGGTGCTCACGATGTTCTTGAGGGGTGGTTCAAAAACTTGAAAACAGAAAGAAAGGGAGTAGCATGTATAGACGATGATGATTTCACAGTGGGGTGGTGGGTGTTAGCCGTAGGTCTTCAAGGTGGTGGTGATAGCATTGAAAGAGAAGGTGGCGAGTGGCAGGGTGAGAGAGAGTAGGGTTATGGTGGTGATATGGTTCAAGCATGGTAGTGAAAGGTGGTGTTTCAAGGTTATGGTGAGGGTGGCGGTGGTTATGGCTAGTTGGTTTAAGGAAGACGTGGTGATTGTGGGTTTGTATTTGGGTTGTCTTCGGCCATTGAATGGTAACAGCAATTATCGATTTTAATGGTGCAGTAACAAAAAAATATATATAGCAAGTAATAGTTGATTCACATATAGTTTTGATGAAGGTGATGATATGGTAGAAGGTGGCATCGGGTTACAACTGAAACAGAAAATAGCGACTTTTAGATCAAAGTGTTTGTGAATGTGGTGGTGATCGATTGGGAAAGATAATCATAGAAACATAATTGAAGAATTAACAGAAAGATAGACATGAGTTATTTTGTGTGTGATGGGTGTCCTTTTGTACAAGAAAAAGGAGAAGGAATACTATATATGCAGGTGCAAAAGTCATGAATATCAAATATATAATATAACCTATAACTTATATTAGAATTTAGTGTCACGTGAAAGAAAAACAGTGTAGCTGCCCCCTTTTGTAATTATTGATCGACATCAAAATTTTAATTTACGGATATATATCGTGCTCCATTGTTAATCAGTGACGGATAAAAGTTCTTGAGAAAAATCCCATATTTTTAAATTAAATAACTTATTTATTTCAGTCTTTTAGGGTGTAAAATTGATCATTAATTATATACGATTATTTAAATAAAAATTAAATTAATTATGAGCTCCCAACCCCAAGTAAAAATACTAAATGTTAAAATTAAACAAATAGATTCTAATTATATTTTTTTAACAAAGTTATAATCCGTTTAACTTGTTTTCGGATCACCGTTTATTTCGAAATTACAATAGTTTGAATTTAACTTGCTTAATATTGATCGAATGATAGATTAGTGACACCGTCGTTCACTAAATAAGTTCAAAATCACATATATATATAGTATACCTTATATATTCATTTAATAATAAAATTTATTATATCTTATATTAATTTACATATAATTAATAACAACAATTGCATATAACAGTTTCTTATATATAATTATTTATATTTACCTATTGATATATATATACCTATCTATTTACAAATACTGGTTCGTGAATCGTCGGAAATGGTCGAAGGTCAATGAATACATGAACACAGTTCAAAGTTTTTGAGACTCAACCTAACAGACTTTGCTTATTGTATCGAAATCATATAAAGATTAAGTTTAAATTTGGTCGGAAATTCCCGGGACATCAATATATATATATATATATATATATATATATATATATATATATATATATATATATATATATATATATATATATATATATATATATATATATATATATATATATATATATATATATATATATATATATATATATTATATGTTTGTAGTTTATCTTATGTACAAAACAGGGTAAAACATCGCACTTTCAAAGACTGGCATTAAGTTCAGCAAAAGCTACTAATTTTGACGACAAGACGCAAAATATCAAATGTGATATAAAATAATATGTTTGCAAACTCGGTATTTTTAATCACTTTTCTACACTAATCACCCTCATGAATTTATAATTATAGTATGATTTCATGCAAATTAGAGCATTGCATGATCTCAAGTGTGGGGAAGGGTTATAAATTCTCTCGGGTTTACACTTAGAATAATTGCCAAATTTTGTGAAAATTTGAAACATTTTCAACTAAATGAATTCAAAATCATGTTTACACATATTTATGAACGATAAAACTAGGTGTTAATACCGAAATTATTGTTACCTCGGAGAGAACATAAATGGAGAAACAACCCAAAACGTTAGAATTCATTTAAAATGGAATATAGGAGAATAAAAAGGCAAAGAAAAAAATAAATAAAAGCTAAGTGTGGGAAGAATTTACCAAATTATTTAAAACACATATCACATATGTTTGTACAAGATTATTACAGGTAATTTTGTTTTGGACGATTTTAATCAGTTTTACCTAATTTACTGTAATATATTTGAAAGAAAGATGGATCTGCGCGATGAATCAATTCCATCATTAAAAGGAAGTAAAGTCTTCTGAAAAAGACACGCGCTTCTTGATTTAGGTCAGGAAGTTGTCGTCCAGACCAGCTGTAGGTTGACGAAAAATCTCAAAAAGTCATCTCTAAAATCAGCAGGAAATCCACAGACCTCAGCATCAAACAGGGTCGCCAAGTGGTCAGACTTATCCTAACCATGAGAGGATCTGTCTCGTAAAATGGGGAGGGCGCCGTGCAAATTAGCTTGATAAGACTAATGAATCAGATCCACAGAAAGGATAATCTCCTTAAAGATTAAAAATTAGCTTTTAAGCCTGATATTACTCAATCCTTGAGATTGACTTTAAAGATTGAGAATTACAAACTCATTGAATTCGATGATATCTAAACTCGAGCTTGAATGAGAAAATATTTTGATAAAAATTACAAACCGATTTGTTTTCTGAAAAACCTATTTTCAATGCGTTCATTACTATTGAACGTAAAATCCTGAGAATTTATCAGAATTCATTAGGTCACCTGAACCAAATCGGGTGACAACCGTAAGTTTTGAGCTAAAATTTGAAAATATGAAACCCATAAAACCCACAAAAATAATTTGCAAACACCGGTGAAGGGTTATTCCAGAAAACTTATCTAGGGTAAAAGCTCAAATGAATTTTCAAAAGATCAAATGTTTTCATAAAGATCCAATTTCCATAAAGGATCTAAATTTTCATAGTCATGTGGGACTGTAAACCATATCATTACTATCATTGTTCATACCGCAAAATCACTGATGTATAAAGTGTGAGAATAAAAAAAGTGATTCGAGTGAAGTGTGATTTTATTTTAAGTTCTGTATTGCTTGAGGACAAGCAACGCTCAAGTGTGGGGATATTTGATAGTGCTCTAAATGAACATATATTTAGGTACAATATCCTTCCAATATGTAAAGCTTTTAGTTGTAATTATTCTATTTTTATGTAATATTCGTTTAAATAAATAAGTGCGATGACAAAAGAAAAAAACGACGATTTGAAGATGCAAATGACCAAAAAGCTCAAAAGTACAAGATATAATTCAAGTGATACAATTTAATGATGAGAAACGTCTAAAAATTACAAGAGTGCAAGCCGCGAAACGCAAAGTACAAGATATCTCCGCGTACGAAAGGACGTTCGAAAATCCGCAACCGGGACCTGAGCTAACTATCAACGCGCGACGCAACGGAGCTAAAATTACAAGTCAACTATGCACAAGAATATAATATATATATATATATATATATATATATATATATATATATATATATAATTAATATAATTAATATAAATTATATATATTATATATATATATATTTAAATAAAACGTCGGCAAGAAGAAAAAAAAAGTAGGTGGCCTGATACAGCTGGCCATGCGATCGCATGGCCTGGCTGCCTTAATCCCATGCGATCGCATGGCAGGGAAAAGGTGGCCAGGTCCTATAAATTCTCCAGTTTTCTGCGAGTTTTAAACATCTTTTTCTTTTCCTTTCTATGTAACGTAAATATATATATATATATATATATATATATATATATATATATATATATATATATATATATATATATATGTATATATATATATGTATATATATATATATATGTATATATATATATATGTATATGTATATATATACATATATATATATACATATATATATATATATATATATATATATATATATATATATATATATATATATATATATACATATATATATACATATATATATATATACATATATATATATATATATATATATATATATATATATAATATAATTTTAATTTTAAGTTAATAATAATAAGGTTATTTTAAGAATGTTTTACGGGTTTTAAGTCGAAATTCTGTCCGTGCAACGCTACGTGATTAATCACCACTGTAAGCTATGTTCTTCCTTTTTAAATTAATGTATCGTAACTAAGTTATTATTATGCTTATTTGAGCCAAAGTAATCGTGATGTTAGACTAAATATTAAGATGGGGTTATTAGATTTTGTACCATAATTAAGGTTTGGACAAAAGACCGACACTTGTGGACATTGGACTATTGACTATTAATAGGTAGGGGGTATTGTCTAATTGAACGACAACTCATTAGAACCTGTCGAACCTATCTTCAAATTAGTTAAACTAATAATTATTAAATTGATTACGAATGTCCTATTTAGTGACGTTTATACGACATCGTTTACATTCATTTAATTAATTATTCTGGTTGGGTAATTGATTATTCATTCTGATCAAGTGGGTAAATTAATATTCGTATCTCATTAATACAGGGGTGGATTACATACAAGGATAATTGATGTAATTGTTAACAAAGTAATAAAACCTTGGATTACACGTAGTCGATAACCTGGTGTAATCATTAAACAAAGTATTAAAACTTTGTTACAGTTCGAATCCCTAATTAGTTAGAATATTTGACTTCGAGAATAAGGTTAATTTGACGAGCATTTTATAATTATGACCGATGGACTATTATGGACAAAAACCAAATAGGTATCAAATAATCCAGGACAAAGGACAATTAACCCAGGGTAATAAATTAAAATCAAAACGTCAAACATCATGATTACGGAAGTTTAAATAAGCATAATTCCTTTATTTTATATCTCATCGCACTTTTATTTACTGTCATTTTATTTATCGCACTTTTAATTATTGTACTTTTTAATTATCACAACTTTTATTTACTGTCATTTTATTTATCGCACTTTTAATTATCGCAATTTTCTTATCGTCATTTATTTTACGTTTTAAATTAAGTTATATTTATTTTTAATATTTTACATTAGGTTTTAATTGTGATTTAAGTTTTAAAATCGACAAACCGGTCATTAAACGGTAAAAACTCCCCTTTTATAATAATAATAATAATACTACTACTTATATATATATATATATATATATATATATATATATATATATATATATATATATATATATATATATATATATATATATATATAGTTTAAAAATATAGCGTTAAACTTGGCTAGCTCCCTGCGGAACGAACCAGGCTTACTAAAAATTACACTACTGTACGATTAGGTACACTGCCTATAAGTGTTGTAGCAAGGTTTAGGTATATCCACTCTATAAATAAATAAATAACTTGTATAAAATTGTATCGTATCGTATTTAAAAGTATTTCGTAATAAAAAATATAACTATTTCGTATACGCTGCTGCACACATCAGTCACAAAACGGCTATGTGACATATTGTCAAATAATAGCAATATAATAATAATATGTATATATATATATATATATATATATATATATATATATATATATATATATATATATATATCGGGTTACACAAACCTCAAGTCGCATATTAGTGCACAAAATCCGGCTATTGTGACATTATTTCCAAAGGTATCCAAACGGCTAATCGTCGCATCGATGTGCACCAAAACCCGGCTATTGTGCACATCGCGCACAAGCAAATAAATTATATACACACATGTATAACTATTCCACTCACATTGAAGTCTTGATGAAAGCAAGCCAAATCCGTTGCTCCGCCAATGAAACGTACCTAATCCATTATCATAATAATAGATAACACAATTAGGGTGGATTACAAACCAACCCATATTGACACCTAGTGCAATATCGACCCGATTGTACTTCCAAGTACAACACATGCCCAAACTCGCCAATAATCATTAAATAGAGTGATAATGGTTCCAATAACGCCAATCAAACCCAATCATAAGTGTTAAACACTTATCTTGCCCAAAATGACATATAAACCCTAAATTTAACCCATTTCAAAATTAATCAACCAAATACCCCCAAATAGGTTCCAACACTACCATAATCACTAACACTAGTGATTAAACCCAAAATCAAAGCCTAAACATGTCCAAATCGTCAACCAACCCCAAAACCCGCCAAGTATCAACATAAATAGTCACAATAAACCCACTTCATCATCTAAAAGGGTTTCACAACTAAACAATCTCAAACCCTATCTTTAATATCAAATCAACAACATGAAATTCGGAGTTGAGACTTACCAATACCACCAAGATGTTGCCGTTGACGAAGTGAACAACTTTAATACTCGAGCTTTGGTGAGAATCCGACTCCTTCCTCTCCAAATCAACATCTCTCTCTCTCTAAACTCTTATTCTCTCTCTAGATATGGATGAGAGTGTTTGTGTTGATGAAGATAAGGTTGAATGAGCTCAACCTTTCCCATTTGTGGCTTAAAACCGGCCACCAAAGTAAAAGACCAAAATGCCCATTCAATTTTAAAACAAATTAACCAGCTGGCCCGTCAGCACATTTGGACGGCGTCCAGAATGTGGGACGGCGTCCAGTATAAAAGGGCAGGACGGCGTCCAGGATTTGGGACGGCGTCCCATTACACTGGAACAGGAAACAGGGTCTTACAGTCGTTCATCACAACATATGACCGATAAAACTCGGTAAGTCGCAAGTCGCAAGGTTCGCATAGCTAGACCCTTCAACCTTGTGACTTGATGTTTTCTCGTCAAGTCTGTTAACTTTTAATAGCGACACAAATTGGGAGTTGCATGATTGAAAGGGTGAACTTGCAACTTGCGAGGGTTTTTTTGTAATAAATTTTTTTAGGGTGAATAGTTATAGTCATTGGTAAAATGGGTGTTTTGGTCGATAGCCATATTTCAAATAATTACAAAGAGTGAATTATAACGTTGGCCCCTTTGTTTTACTCAAAATTATAGTGGTAGTCCCTATCTTTAAAAACTTATACGGGTAGTCCCTGTGGTTTTACAAACGCATGGCGATGGTCCGAATCCTAACTCCAGTTAAGTTAGTCCGTTAAATAAAAATAAAAGGGGGTAAACTGTAAAAAGGATGAAAGCACAAAGCCTTCTTCCAAAATTAATCGGTAACACATTTGTTTGTAAGTAATCTTCTTCTTCTTCCAAAATTAATCTTCTAATACTGGTTAATGAATGAAACAAACTATTAATTACAGGATCTAGATTCAGTATCTTCAATTACATGACACACAATGAAATCAATTTTTACAATTTGAAAACCTTATCCAACCTAGGGTTTTGTCCCGTATTTGATATTCACCCAATTCACATTGCCTCAATTATTCAGCGCTAATGTATCGATTATACACTTTTTTGTTTTGAATTTATGTTCTTTTTCTGTAGATGCAGTTTTTTGCTGCAAAGCAATATGATTATATAGAATAAGGGTATAATATCATAGGTGAAATTTGTGTGATATGTTTTGATACTAAAATACTATATGTGTATGAAACTGTAAAAAATCAAAGTATTGATATGTTTCATTGAGTTGGATATTTCAGGTGATTATGAAAATGTGAAGCAAGATTATGCCTATTTAGGTATTATAAGTGAGATATTGGTCTAGAAATAATACTGAATGTCAGTAAGAAAGAAGAATAAAATGATCAGGCTAATGTTGCAACATAAATATTGGCACACCTTGTTTGAAACCTTACCATTTTGATGGTATTAACGAGTACATGGGTGAACTTGGGGTAATTCCACAAGCTATCAAAAGTTGATCACGGTTGACCAAAAGTTTGACGGCTAGGGATACATGGAAGAAGAAGAAGACGATAACCTATAAACATGTGTTACTGATATTTTAGAAGAAGACTTTGTGCTTTCAACCTTTTTACACTTTACCCCCTATTTTCTTAATTTAACGGACTAACTTAACTGGTATTAGAATTTGGACCAACGCCATGGGTTTGTAAAACCACAGGGACTATCAATATAATTTTTAAAAGATAGAGACGAACGATATATTTTTAAGTAAACCACAGGGACGAACGGTATAATTAACTCAATTACAAAAATAGACTTGGAGTGTATAATATTGTCATTGTGTTATAGTTGTATATGCGTAGTATGGGAGTCAATGAAACAAATTTCTATTGAATTTTTTGAAATGTTGGTTCGTGTATGCTGCTCAATATTAGTCTAGAGATATAGAGGATCGGCAGAGTATAATATATATTTGTATATGATTCACTTTCCTACACTCTAGGAAGTGATACGATCAATACCTTTGTATATATAGGGATATCGATCAATGAGAAAAGACGCACAATTTACAATCATGAAGTTTGGGTAGTTGATCAGTGATAAAAGTTTTTGGTTGATGTTACGGATCCATTTGAAGACTAATTCATTGGAAGGTAACATGCAGCTCTCCGTCAAGTGCTCAAGGCCGATCATCATCCTAGGATTAAAAAGAACAAATTAAAGTGGTAGTGGAAGTTGAAGATGAAGATATCAGCGTGTTAGTAAGGAACGTGATATAAGTGATAAATTCGTGTTAAACGATGCATTACAAACATTTTAAATAGTATTTAACTAACAAGGAACAAACCGGAACATGTTCTCCATTGTCGTCCAGCGGTTAGGATATCTGGCTTTCAGACCCGGGTTCGATTCCCGGCAATGGAATTTTAATTTTATTTTCATTTGCAAAATTTGTTTTTTTTACATTAATTTTTTTTTTTTTTTTTTCGTAATTCGTACATGATCTAGCAGTTTTATATACTAGCTGCTGTATATAGTAACATCATTACGCATTAACATATCCTATTTTGACAAAATTGATGTAGCAAATCGAGATTTCAATAACCGTCTTTTCCAATATATATTCCATATGTTTTAATCTTTTTTATGTGTATCAACACCGTTTTTTTTATTCTCTATAATTTTGTTGGAGATACATCTGGGACCTAATTTTTTTTTCCGTATTTAAGATAGTAAGTTTTTACGTTTCACCTCCCTCAGAGTAAATGGGGTGGCTCTCAGTCTTCTACAACATGTCTCTTTCATTGAAAAGTTTCGCATGCTGACTACTTCTACTTTACCATTTATTTAATTTTCTTTACTTTCTAATCCCATTAGTTTACCATAGTGGCATGTATTAATAAATAATGTTATGACACGTACTATTTATCTTATCGAATCATTTAATCATTTTAAGTTATCTTATTTTGTGGTTATTATGAATCGGAAGAAATTGTAAAACATAAACTTTAAAATAATACAATGGTGAACCAATCAAATTAAGGATAAGTTGATAGACCAATTAAATTAAAAAGAGTATTTTGTTGACATGCGCAAAAGGATTCACATGCCATTTCTTACACATACATCTTTTAATGAAAAAAAAAATAGTAATAGTAATCTATTTAAGATATGGTGGCTACTCCACAAACGTCTCAATCCATCTTGATTTAACCATAAGATATTGAAATCGCAACATTTGATACGTTGCTCGATCTCTATCAATCTAAAAGCTAGAAGTCGTGTCGGCTTGAGAGAACTGTGTGCTCTACAAGTTCGGGTTCTACTCGAGTTCGACTTATTCTTTTTATGGTAACTATTTTATATAATTTAATTTCATATAATCATTTGAAATTACATATAATTATTTCATGTAGCTATATGAGATAACAAAAATATTTTATGTAACTTTTTCTTTTAAATCAAGAAAAAATTGCATTAATAAATAAAGTACATACATCCCCATCATTAATAAACAAATTTTTCTTTCTCTCTCTTCAAAAAACCTCTCACTTACCGTTCAAAACACCGATCTTCATACCTCCATCTTTTCCGACACCCTCTCTTCCTTCTCCTCTCTCTCTCGTTTGCCGTTTTGTAAGAGAGTGATGACTCCGTTGCTTCCGGCCACCGGCATCTCGCCGGTGGTTCGAATTTTTCGCTTTTTTGTGTGAATAAGATCGTACGCTGCAGTTCTTCCACTTTCGGCGACGGGTTTGACCGGCCGGCTTCTCCGTTCTTCCTCCAAAGTCCAGGCGATGATTCTGTGATTTACTCTCGGGATCTGGGTTTCGTTTGAGAATAGGGTTGTAGTTTGACGGGTTAGGGTTTCGTTTGTGCGTTTTGGGGGTCGGCTTGTAGGCTGCTGTTGTCCGTTCCTTTCGTCGGAGCCGTCTGCTTCTGGTGGTGACGGTAGGCGACGAATCCCGGTGGGATTCTACCCTCTCTTTTGGTAAGTTTTCGGCTCAGATTTAAGGGTTTGATTGATTTTGGTTAGCAGGGCGGCGATTGGTGTGACGATCGCTCCAAATTCATATGGACGAACACGTCATTCATTGATTTCATTGCGAGGTATTTGACCTCTATATGATACGTTTTGTAAACATTGCATTATTTTGAAAAGGCACACTATAAATGAATATTTAAATCAAAGGTTTTCGACATCTGATGATTTCTACATATAGACAATCACCGTAAATAATAGTTTACAATAGTACTTCCGTTGACATTGCAGTCAAAATAAGATACATGGTGATGATTTGGTGAATGCAACGTTTCCTTGAAAAATATGCCATGTAAGACTCCATGCACATAGCTTGTCTAACATATAAGCAAACAGCGGAAGACTTCTAGGGAACCTGAGAATAAACATGCTAACAAGTGTCAACACAAAGGTTGGTGAGTTCATAGTTTTAATATTTCGTATAATCTGTATATAAAGGTGGATCACAAGATTTCAGTTGTTTCATCCAGAAACGTTTATAAAAATATTCTACAAGATTGAGCACCCTGGTAACTAAACTTTAACGTCTATATAATAAGTACACTTGTTTTAACATACATGCAACCAACATGTACAATACACGCAAACCAACGTGTACTAAACTCAAATAGCATACGTCTGTTTTATAGTCCAGGCTAGGGTTTCTATACCTGGAATAGACGGGGATGTCAAGCCCTATGGATCCATATACCTCTATTCGCGCCCATCGGTTCTTATAACCGACAGTTACTAGTTACCAAAGCTAAGGGATTTTTGGTTCAAACTCGGTGTAGAATTTAATATGTACTTGTGTCCATTGCGTTTAAAATAAAGTGCATGTATTCTCAGTCCAAAAATGTATTGAGTAAAAGGGATCATATGAAACTCACCTTAGCATCACATAAAGTTGTTCATCGTAATGTGACCGAAACTCGGAATATCAAATAATCGTAGATCTCAACCTAGAGAACATATGTTGGTCAATAAATGTCTATCAAGCTAGGTCTGGTCATAGTGTATCACAATCCTAATGCTCGATATCGACATACAAAAGTTAACCAAAGTCGTTTCAAAAAGTCAATTTTGACAGTTGTTTAACAAAACGAGACGTACCTTATATAAGGATTCATTTACTCGGTTGGTAATATTCAAAAATCCAATTTATCAATCTCGTAAACAAGTTGTTTAAATCTTAATTGTAGATTCAAAAGAAATTTCAATTAATGTCAATCATAATTCAGTTGATCATATCTTTTAATCTGTTCATCAAAATTATTCGATATCTAAATGAAAAGTTATTGATTTTTCGCCAGCTTTCCAAAAACATGTATATCATATACCTTTTACCAGTAATATATGTATTTAATTCGTGATTCATTATAAACTGTTTAGCGACGAAGTTTAGCATACAAGCATGTATAAATATATATACTCGAGCACTAGACATGGATACACAATTAATATATAAAAGATAAAATATGAGTGCTTACGTACCAATATTGAGATTCAATATTGTAGGAAAGTACGTAGACGCAACAGAGATGATAAACACTAGTTTCGACTTGCCAATACCCACGAATATTACCCATAACCTCCATAGTTATAACCCATAATTTCCTTAGCTCTATCCCGCTCGAAAACCATTTTGAAAGTGACACGCTCATGACCTCGTCGTAGTATCTTATGTATAATACTACTAATAATAATAAGATTAATAATAATAATAATAATAATAATAATAATAATAATAATAATAATAATAATAATAATAATAATAATAATAATAATAATAATAATAATATAAATATATATATGTTTACAGAGAGAGATAGATGTATTTGTGTATGTATCTCGAAGCCAAAACTGATCGACTTTATAGATGTTTTGTGGAATCAGTCCCCATGCGATCGCATGGGGTTTTAGTGTGTAGGCCATGCGATCGCATGGCTTTATTTTACAGCTCACATCATTTTTTGTCCTACGCTTGTCGACATATTTATTAATTATATTTATAATATATAATTTATATAATTAATTATATATTATATTAAAATCACGTGCATAGTTGACTTGTAATTTTTGTTCCGATATGTCGTACATCGTCACTCGACTTATGTCCCGGTTCCGGTTTCTCGAACGCATTTTTGTATGCTTAGAAAACTATCACTTTACGTTTCGTGACTCGTACCTTTGTCAAAATATAGTCTTAAATTATCAATAAACTATACCACTCAAAGTATATCTTAATCTTTCGAGTGTTTTGGTCATTTACTTCTATAAATCATTGTCTCGTTATATATACATATACATTTTCATTTTGAAATAGTGTTTTACTGTAGCAAAGTTTTTTTTACTGTAGCAAATAGTGATTTTCGAAAACACTGTAGCTTTTCGGGTACTGTAGCAATTCGAAAATACCGTAGCAAATTAGTGTTTTACTGGTTCATCTTAAACGTTTTAGTTAACTTATCTAAATATCAATCGAATCAATAATCGAATGTTACTATCGTTTACTAAATAACTTGAAATCATATATATATATACACATTAAGTTATATATATATATATATATATATATATATATATATATATATATATATATATATATATGCACATTAAGTTATATATATATATTGTTCGTGAATCTTCGAGAACAGTCAAAGAATAATTGATTACATGAATATAGTTTCAAAACTTTGAGACTCAACATTACAGACTTTGCTTATCGTGTCGAAAACATTAAATCATTTAAAGATAAAGTTTAAATTTGGTCAGAAATTTTCGGGTCATCACAGTACCTACCCGTTAAAGAAATTTCGTCCCGAAATTTAAGTGAGGTCGTCATGGCTAACAATAAAAATGTTTTCATGACGAATATGAGTTGATAAATAGAATTTTATCACCGTTGAATAATATGGATAAAACAATCCGATTTCTCGAAGCGTATGAGAGAAGTTATCGTAAAAGAGTGAAATGAAAGAATAGAGATTCGTCTTAACTTTTGACATAGTTACGATTGATTTTCGGAATTTAAGGAATAGAAAATCTTCATAATCTAAATAAGATTTGATTCTTCGAAATTTAAGGAAATTAAGATTTCCTTTAAATGCGTAATCTGCCTCGATTGTTATGTCTGATATTTTGCTATAAATTAACCACTTTCGTTTCATTATTTTCACCACTCCTACATCTTCTTCCTTATTTCATACTTCCAAAAGATTGTGAAATGCTTAATCCAGTTCTGATTCTTGATATTTTCTTGGCTATCGTATCCTTCATTCTTCTTTTTCATCTGCCACCAGAGGAAGTTATTTTCTTCTACTATTACCTTGGGGTTATAGTATTTTTCATTCTCCCGTGTCTTTATATTGCTATACGCATTGATATACACGGTTTGTAATATATGTGTTGTTGTCAGGCTTTATATTTTCCCTTATATTTAGGAGCTCCATGCTTTCGTTTTTCCTTCCCGACTTCAAGTCAAGCGAATAATGGTCCGAAATTCGTAGCTATACATTTCGGAATGAACATAGTTAATGTTCTAAGAAAGAAATTGTAATGGCACGATCTTGATTTGTCAAATTACCAGAATATCTGGAAAAGACCGAATCATCAAGAAAAGTATTTTCTTGATATATTTAGAGATTAAATAGAATGAAAGAGTTATGTAACATGGTTTATGATGAGGGTGTGATCTGTGAACCTTTGTCACATTCCATTAGAAACTCAACATGACTTACTGTAATATAATCACGTTGATCAAGTGTCATTATATTATACTAACTCATGCTTCAGTTCCCAACATCACTTCAAAACATCCATTTTTTTGAATTTTTCAGATTTTAGAAACTAAAATAGTTTCTTTTATGATGTAACACAGATAGCGCGAAGAGGTAATGATTTCAGATAAGAATGGTTTCGATAAATATCTTCAGAAATATGGAGGATATTTATAATGAAAGATACGATGATATCATAGAATATTCAAGATAAGATGATGATGAAGAATATTGTCCGCAAAGGTTTTAGAGTAAGGAGCAAGGTATTTGCTAAGGATTTTAGCAGATATTGAATCATTTGTATTCTTTGAAGGTAGATTTCGTTTTTGTGATTTGTCCACAGCATCCTTCATGGTCTGCTCAATCCGTTTTTCAGTTCCAAACCTTCTCTTTTTCTCAGCTTTACCACCATACTATTCTTTATCATCAAACTTTTGACTGTTAAGGTCGTTTACAGTTTTTGCTGCTTCATCAGCATTTTTCCAAAATTCGGAGAACTAGTTTCGTAGTTTGGGGTGTTTTTCAGAAACTTCACATTCGAAGTATGTAAGTCTAGAAGATAGATGTCATCTATATATAACCGTTGTCGTAGAAAATGCTACGAGATTCAAAATACTGATTGATAATTCCCGGTGGTTGGTATGGCAATTATTGTTACAAGATGTGGATGAGTACATGATAGGGTTTCAATGAGTATAAGAATTTTTCGAAAGGTCAAGGATTAATAAAGTTGTTGGTAAATTTACTGCTAATGTGGTGGAACATGAAAGGTTCCCCAGTAACAAGAACGTATATGTCAAGGTTATAATAAGGCTAATCTGAAAAGTCGAAGTTGACTGGTTGGAAGTGTGATAAAACTGGATACTTTGAAAAGAAATTGCAAGATTATTTTCGGTAAAAACAACGCTAAAGGATCTTTCACAGTTTTGAAGTCAAAGTATAGCTTTGAAAGATGTAGAGATCTAAGAATGATATCACTTGTTAAATCTTGACTTGGATTCTGATCCGTCAATATCAGAATATGTAATTGAATTTGTATGGAAACAATTGTATATCGTTGTGAGCATAGTTAATAATTTTTGAATCAAAGTTGAAGAATGTACAGTATAACATATTAATTGTGAACTTATATATTTCCCGGGAATTACCTACCCGTTAAAGATTTCACAAGTAATATTTTGTATAAAAGAATTTTCATTACAGTCTTTATGAAAATATATGTATGTATATTTCTTCAGATGTAATACGGATTTAATGAGTTAATATCATATTAAGCTCATTTGATTTTCGGTTTGACTTAGAAATGATTAATCTCTAAAACATTAAAGATTACATAATCTTTGCAGAGTTTTTCACTAGTGAAATCAATACTTCATTATTTATTCTTATTGATATTCCTCGGTGAAGGATGTTGGTGCTCGTGGAATTTTTGTGAACCTTACAAGGCATAGATGATGTTTTCTGGAAAGTTTTGAGTATATCGAAATTGAAAATGTAAAATCAATTATGTAATTGAATAATACACTTGGTTTATTATGAAATAGAATTCATTAAGTTGAAACAGAGATTGTAGTTAACAATGGTTAAGTTGTTAAGGAAGGATGTACATCATTGCATATTAGTAATATGAACTAACCGAGTAGTACCTACCAGTTAAGATTCACAAGTAATAGCTTAGTACGAAAAGATTTATTTTGATTTCAAAATTTATATATATTAAATATACATAAAATTTCTTCAGGGGAAATGAGTTAATACTTCATCGGTTATTGTTGCTGGTATTTCTTGGTAACTACAATGCGTATAACGTTGATGTTTAAGGTACATATTGTGATGTTGAGGCTTGTGGTGCAGATGTTGTTAGTGGTACTGTTGATGCCGGTGATTCTGCTGGTGCTTGTAACCTTTGCACCATATTCTCCAAAGCCACTACCCGAGCGTGAAGCTCGTTGACTTCTTCTACTACACCGGGATGATTGTCGGTTCGGACGAGCGGATGAATAAGATTCAGAATTTGAGATAGTATATTATCGTGACGAGATACTCTGGAAATGAGAGAGAAAATAGTGTCTCGAACATGTTCGCCGGTAAGTGCTTCAGGTTCTTCGCCAAGAGGGCAATGTGGTGGATGGAAGGGATCACCTTCTTCTTGTCTCCAATGATTAAGTAGACTACGAACCCATCCCCAATTTATCCAGAATAGGTGATGGCTGATTGGTTGATCCATTCCGGTTACACTGTCTTCGGAATTCAGGTGAATATCCATATCGGAATAGCTGTCAGAGTTTAAGGAATTTGAACTAGATACGGGATCCATCTTGTATAATTAGGGAGATAATTCTTGATATGAATTAGATTATAGAATTTAGTTTGGTATTCTTCAATACATAATTTACATATGTATATATAATACCAAATTCCATAAATCACGGAGAAATTTTCGAAAGATGTCAGGAAAAGTTTATAGTAACATATACGCTAAGATATGAATTAGCAGATACACTATGATACGAATTTTGTCTATACACTATTCATGCAATCAATGCAATAAGACGTGTCTCGACTAGGAATGATAAGCAGGTAGTTTCTGGCAAGAAATGATAAGCAAAACTTTTGACATGCAGACACAGTCGAAGTCCAGACTTACTAATGCATCCTAACAACTATCAGTTAGACACACTCATGCAAGACCTGGTTCACTAGGACCAACGCTCTGATACCAACTATGACGATCACTCCAAATCCATATGGATGAACACGTCATTCATCGATTTCATTGCGAGGTATTTAACCTCTATATGATACATTTTGTAAACATTGCATTATTTTGAAAAGGCACACCATAAATGAATATTTAAATCAAAGGTTTTCGACATCTGATGATTTCTACATATAGACAATCACCGTAAATAATAGTTTACAATAGTACTTCCGTTGACATTGCATTCAAAATAAGATACATGGTGATGATTTGGTGAATGCAACGTTTCCTTGAAAAATATGCCATGTAAGACTCAATGCACATAGCTTGTCTAATATATAAGCAAACAGCGGAAGACTTCTAGGGAACCTGAGAATAAACATGCTAACAAGTGTCAACACAAAGGTTGGTGAGTTCATAGTTTTAATATTTCGTATAATCTGTATATAAAGGTGGATCACAAGATTTCAGTTGTTTCATCCAGAAACGTTTATCAAAATATTTTACAAGATTGAGCACCCTGGTAACTAAACTTTAACGTCTATATAATAAGTACCCTTGTTTTAACATACATGCAACCAACATGTACAATACACGCAAACCAACGTGTACTAAACTCAAATAGCATACGTCTGTTTTATAGTCCAGGCTAGGGTTTCTATACCTGGAACAGACGGGGATGTCAAGCCCTATGGATCCATATACCTCTATCCGCGCCCATTGGTTCTTATAACCGACAGTTACTAGTTACCAAAGCTAAGGGATTTTTGGTTCAAACTCGGTGTAGAATTTAATATGTACTTGTGTCCATTGCGTTTAAAATAAAGTGCATGTATTCTCAGCCCAAAAATGTATTGAGTAAAAGGGATCATATGAAACTCACCTTAGCAGCACATAAAGTTGTTCATCGTAATGTGACCGAAACTCGGAATATCAAATAATCGTAGATCTCAACCTAGAGAACATATGTTGGTCAATAAATGTCTATCAAGCTAGGTCTGGTCATAGTGTATCACAATCCTAATGCTCGATATCGACATACAAAAGTTAACCAAAGTCGTTTCAAAAAGTCAATTTTGACAGTTGTTTAACAAAACGAGACGTACGTTATATACGGATTCATTTACTCGGTTGGTAATATTCAAAAATCCAATTTATCAATCTCGTAAACAAGTTGTTTAAATCTTAATTGTAGATTCAAAAGCAATTTCAATTAACGTCAATCATAATTCAGTTGATCATATCTTTTAATCTGTTCATCAAAATTATTCGATATCTAAATGAAAAGTTATTGATTTTTCGCCAGCTTTCCAAAAATATGTATATCATATACCTTTAACAGTAATATATATATTTAATTCGTGATTCATTATAAACTATTTAGCGACGAAATTTAGCATACAAGCATGTATAAATATATATACTCGAGCACTAGACATGGATACACAATTAATATATAAAAGATAAAATATGAGTGGCTTACGTACCAATATTGAGATTCAATATTGTAGGAAAGTACATAGACGCAATAGAGATGATAAACACTAGTTTCGACTTGCCAATACCCACGAATATTACCCATAACCTCCATAGTTATACCCTTAATTTTCTTAGCTCTATCCCGCTCGAAAACCATTTTGAAAGTGACACGCTCATGACCTCGTTGTAGTATTTTATGTATAATACTACTAATAATAATAAGATTAATAATAATATTAATCTTAATAATAATATAAATAATAATAATAATAATAATAATAATATAAATATATATATATATATATATGTTTACAGAGAGAGATAGATGTATTTGTGTATGTGTCTCGAAGCCAAAACTGATCGACTTTATAATGTTTTGTGGAATCAGTCCCCATGCGATCGCATGGGGTTTTAGTGTGTAGGCCATGCGATCGCATGGATTCATTTTACAGCTCACATCATTTTTTATCCTACGCTTGTCGACATATTTATTAATTATATTTATAATATATAATTTATATAATTAATTATATATTATATTAAATTCACGTGCATAGTTGACTTGTAATTTTTGTTCCGATATGTCGTACGTCGTCACTTGACTTATGTCCCGATTCTGGTTTCTCGAACGCATTTTCGTATGCTTAGAAAACTATCACTTTACGTTTCATGACTCGTACCTTTGTCAAAATATAGTCTTAAATTATCAATAAACTATACCACTCAAAGTATATCTTAATCTTTCGAGTGTTTTGGTCATTTACTTCTATAAATCATTGTCTCGTTATATATACATATACATTTTCATTTTGAAATAGTGTTTTACTGTAGCAAAGTTTTTTTTACTGTAGTATATAGTGATTTTCGAAAACACTGTAGCTTTTCGGGTACTGTAGCAATTCAAAAATACCGTAGCAAATTAGTGTTTTACTGGTTCATCGTAATCATTTTAGTTAACTTATCTAAATATCAATCGTATCAATAATCGAATGTTACTATCGTTTACTAAATAACTTGAAATCATATATATATATATATATATATATATATATATATATATATATATATATATATATATATATATGCACATTAAGTTATATATATATTGTTCGTGAATCTTCGAGAACAGTCAAAGAATAATTGATTACATGAATATAGTTTCAAAACTTTGAGACTCAATATTACAGACTTTGCTTATCATGTCGAAAACATTAAATCATTTAAAGATAAAGTTTAAATTTGGTCAGAAATTTCCGAGTCATCACAATTGGTGTGATTGTATGTTGAAATACGGTGATTTCGTCGATTTCCAATGACTTTGTAGCGGCCATGCTACTGTTTAGCCGCGCTACTGTTTAGCCGTCTTCAGCGGCTGCTGAGGCGGGTGTGTGGATCTTGGTGGTCCTGGAGCCGCCATAGTCACTACCGAGCCTCGGCGGTTACGAGTGGTGGTTTACGGTGGTAGGTGGCTGTGTATGTTGCTTGACGGTTGTATGGCAGATTCTAGTGACTACCGGCGGCAAGAAGGTAACTCTTGTTACTTTCCACGCTGTAGGCGGCCGTTGGAGGCTACCGGCGACCTATGATTACCGGAATTAACGGGTTTGTTAATGTTCTCTGAAAATTCGGTGATGATAGTCGGGTCTCTATTGGTTTGATGTCATTTTCTGTACTGTTCGGTTTTCGTTCCGCTGTAGTATTCATGCCTCTCCCATAGTCGAGTCTATTCGGGTGGACTCGATGTCGATGACGGCGTGTGTCGACTTTGTTGACCATGGTAAATTGATGTTTATTGAAGTAGTACTCTCGGGATCCTTTTATCCGCTCGAATAGGTTTTGATCTTACTTGACGAGCATGTGGTTCTATGGTTAGGAGTGTTATGTGGTTCTTCGGGTACGAGAGGTTATTTTGATTTGCAGGCCTCGGGTTAAGTGCTGCTGGAGTGCACGACGTTCATTTTAGTGTGCGGCTCTTAAGTAGTGGAGATTGTGGCTTTTGATACGTGTCCAGTTTTATGTAGTGTTTAGATTTAGGTTTGGTGGTTATACGTTTGTAGTATCTTTACATTTTCAATGTGCTCGCTCTCTTTTAATCAATGTTTTCGTCCAATGTTTGTGGGATGATCAGAGCGAGCCCTTACAATTTCTATCATTTTCGTTTGTATGTACCACCGGAGCTTTACGATCTTTATATATATATATATATATATATATATATATATATATATATATTTGCCGTAAAAAAATTTACAAATTTAAGCATGATGGGAGTTTGAGATCAATATACACGAGAAAGCCACATGAGCTATATATCACGAAAGAGTGATTTTACAAGCAGGAGATCCACTTGTGCCATTCTAATTTGGTACCTTTTATTCTTCTAGCGATCCACTCGTATGACAAATTCCAAACCTTATATAAGGCCACGAGAATCGTCCAACTTGATCATTTAAACACACGCATTTCTGCTTTTTCGTATAATATATCCGCATGTCCATTCCAATAATTGCCAAATGCATTTCCCTAATGTCGAAGGCGAAGATGGGCAGTTACCTTAAAGCATTACACAAGTTATAACACGAAACACCATTAAAATTCCACCATTTGTACACCTGATCCCATAATTCTTCGCGAACTCAGTGGCGGATCTAGGTTTCGTAGTCACTAGTGTCACTAGTTAAAAGTTCAAAAAACTACACTATTTAGTGGTGTCACACATAAAAAAGTACACTATTCAGTGGTATCACTAGTTGAAAACCCCGAACATTTTCCACTACATCGCGTATTCCAGTGGTAGCCCGTGCTACCACTGGATCTAAGATAGATCCTCCCTTGCGTGAACTTACAATGCAATAAAGACTGTTCTACTGTTTCTAAGTCATCATCACATAATGGACATCTTATTCTATGTAAATCCACCCCCCGTTTATCAAGTTCTGTTCTTACCGGTAACCTTTGTTTTAACGCCTGCCACACAAATATCTCAACTTTTTTTTGGAACAAGTGAGTGTCGTAACGTAAGTTTTTTATCCGTTAAAGTACCATTCTTATCCAACATCCATTGCAATGTATCCTTTATCGACCTGTTAATTTGAAGCAGATTTATGCATGAATTCAGCTCATCAAGTTCACCTTTCGTTCGACCCCTCGTTTCTTTAGTCCACCTCCACGAACCTATGTTATGATTTCCATCCCATTCGACACTTTCTTGAATAATAGCTTTATATAATCTCGCGAACCTTTCTTTAAAGATATTGTCACCCATCCACACAATGGCGGATCTAGGAATCGTATTTACTGGTGTCATTAAAGTTCAAAAAAAATTTATACTATTCAGTGGTGTCATACAAAAAAATTATACTATCCAGTGGTATCACTAGTTAAAAACCCCCAAAAAAATCCACTACATCGCGTATTTCACTGGTAGTCCGTGCTACCAATGGGTATAAAGTAGATCTGCCCTTTCATCCACAATTCATTCCAAAAGGATGTATTTTCACCATCACCAACCACCTTCTTAAAGGATTTGTTGAAAGGAATATCCAAATAGCTCATCGGATTACTTTCAAAAATGATGTTAATTTATAGATTAGACAATGGGCTTTGATATCACTTAAATTAGACATTTATTTCATCATGATATCAAACATTTTCTCCTCGGTTTCATGGTTATTTTGGAAGTTTAGCGCCTTTTTATGGTGTTGGTTAGAGTTGATTTGGTGGTTTATGTGTATTTTGGAGCCTAAATGTCGATTATATTGGTCTCGGTTCGAGTTAGAAATAAAAAGAGAAGTTCAAGACTTTTCCAGGCCAAAATGAGTGTTTCGAGGTTCCCTTTTGCGACATTTTGAGTCCCAATCGCGAGATGCAAGTCGAGCTAAAAGTCCAACCGCGAAGATAAGGAAAAATGATCGCGAGCAGCCAGATTTGAGCCACTCGCGATCGTGAGAATTTGAAGGGGGAAGGTTCACGATCGCAAACCATCAACTGAGAGGCCGGGTTGCTTTTTTTAAAGCCAAATTTCAGGTTATTTTTACCATATATTTTGCAGCCGCAAGTGTGTGTTTTAGGGAGTGATGTGATTTTTTGGGAATTCCAAAGTCATCTAACACCTCTAATCATTCCATTAACGATGGTTACTCCGATCATCAGGTTAATTCTTGTCTTAAAACTATGAATTCTCTATTTGTGATATCGTGGTTATTGGCTAAACCTATTATGTTCCTCTATACTAAATACTTGTGGTGGGCATATTTTGGATTGATTATTGAATGTTTGATGATTATTAGCTTTTACAATTGATATTCTTGTTGAGATTTATTGATTTAAGAAATTAATGATTATGATTGTTCATACGAATGAGAGTTCTTGAACTCTATTGTAATTATTCATAAAGATTGAAGCTTTTGATTGATTGATTTTATGGTTATCCAATTTAGTGACGTTTATCGGAGTCTGATGATATTCGTTGTCTACACTCTAAATATAACATGCAAAATGACTTAACCAAATAGACAAACAACCACGAGAAACATGGACTCGATCATCGTATTAGCAAGTATTCAAGCAAAGTTCGTTCCGAAGAGAGCGTGTTTAATCAGAGATTCGAAAACTAATAATTATCCTAAGTAAAAGGGGGGGGGGGTTTATATGATTTTGATTAACAACTAATATTGCAATAGCAAGTAGACTAAGTAATGCGAAAGTATCAAATAAACTAAGACATGCTCACTTGTATGGTCCACCCTTCACAATCGGTTGTCCTTTACATTTTGTTCCACTTTTGATGTTGGATTATTAATAGTTTAGCGTCACCACTAAACCTTAGCCAATTAGACTCATACACTCACATAAATGCATTCAAAGGGACTAAGTTAAGTTTGAGCAATCATTAAGACTTGACTTAAGACTAAATTCACATAAAGTCCTTAATTATCACAATCACTTGTGAATGACTAATACTTCCATAATTGACAAGAGAACCATTTGAGAACCAACCCAAACCCAAAGCACACTCACTTCTCAAGTTTGGTTATCTAGATCACTAAATTGTTGAAGCACAAATTGGTTTACAATTCAAACGACTAAGAAAATCTAGCAAATCTATGAAATCAAATTCAAGTTCACCACAATCATAGAAATAGATCCATAGCCAATCTTAACAACATTAACCCAAATATTTCATCCAAACATCAATTTTATTCAATAGTTAGAACAAACTCATGTTTTAGAGTTTCACATACAAGCAAACACTAGAGATTTAGCCAATCATGGCTAAACTAAGACTAATCAAAGATCAAAAATAGCACAAATAAACATCATATTCAAAGTGAGAACTAGTTCAACAATTGAAATGATAGAAAACAAGGTGGAAATTACAACCCAAATGATGAATGATGTAGATCTAAAACTAATCTAGAGCTTCCTTCCTTGAATTAACCTTAATCTCCCACTAGATGATGTAATTAGGGTTTTTAGGGTAAAATTCGAGGTAAAAGCTGCAGCTCCCCCATAAACCCTATCTCATTTTCTATTTATAGGTGACAATTTCTGACCCAAAATAGCGACAATGCGGCGCATTTTCTGTTCGAATAAGTGGTGCGCAACATCTAGTGAGAGATACGCCGCAATTGATGACAAAAGACAAAATGCGCCGCAATTTAAGTATGGTGCGCCGCATCAAAACTCACTGCCTTCCAGAAGGTCATTAATGCACTGTAGATGCGCCGCATTTGGTATTCTGGTGCGCCGCAATTTTCTGTTTTCAACATTTTCCTTTGTTTTGCCATTTTGGTTCACTCTTAGGCCAAATCTTGGTCAATTTTACACCAAGTGGGGTTTTTAGTAATTCCGGTTTATCTACTTCTATCCATGTAGGGAGGAAAGAAACGTCTCCTTGAACCATCTCATTGATCAAATATTCATCTTAAAAGCTCAATAATCATCATAAACGAGTGAAACGAGGGGGATGTTGCGAGATAAAACATAAATAAATCGAGCAATATCAAATCCCCCATGCTTAGATCTTGCTTGTCCTCAAGCAAGCTCAAGTCAACAAGCCATGGAGAAAATGCCTCAAGACCCATAATAGATTAACAAGATCATATCCAAGTGCAAGAAACATAAACATATGGAAAACTCAAAGAATTACCTCAATGAGCATGCAAAACTTCAAGGGCTCAAATGATCTCCAAAAATTTGAAATCAAACAATGTCAAGCATCTTCCAACATAATCTAACTCAACTTTCAAGACTTCAATTCGATATCTTCATTCAAAGACCCGTGATATGTCCGAACCGGACGGTTTATTTATGTAGTGTCGTTAGGTCGCAAGGTGTCGGTACGAACTTATCAACAGAGTTTTAAATTTATATTTTGCAGGGCCTAAATCTATTGCTCCTTCCTATGGATTAGCAAGGGCAAATATGACCTACGTTCATTCCTTGAGTGGTCGAATTTGAAACGAAGCTTATTCAGATGATTTAGTAATTAAGATTAGGTTTGTACACAATTTAGTATCCAAGACTAGTGGCCAGGTACACCTTTTGTGGAGAGGCATGATCCTTTTGGTCCCAATATATTGGCAACTATTCGGAAAATCCAACAACCAAGTTCAACCGATTTATTCTAGGCACCACTTTTATCCGGAATATCAACTTGTGCAAAGGCTATAGTTGGGTTAATTTGATTTATAATTGTATTTAAATTATTAAAGCAATATAATTAAAATAAGCTAGCTAGCATGCAACAGCTAAGGACAGAGAAGACGTGGTTCACCATAATGTAAGATAACGTAGTGTCAGGATGATTGCGAGACACTCATTGGATGGATATACCTTGGTGTAAACACTGGATTCCCTACTTATTGATTTCTCGATTAGCATGTCACGAGGAACTAGGCTATCGTGATTCTGATCGGATGGAATATGCTCAACTCCCGATGCTTATCCGGTTTAAGGATATAAGCGGCCCATCTTGGATGCAATGCATACCTTGGGCTCACGAATAAAGTAGCATAGCCATATATATATATATATATATATATATATATATATATATATATATATATATATATATATATATATATATATATATATATATATATATATATATATATATATATATATATATATATAAAATATCCAACCTTTCTTAAAACCTTAGTGTATCACCCAATTGAGTGGTTATGATTGTGTTTTGTATTCCGTTCTATTAATGGTTTGGTAAATTCTAAGGGTTTGTAGACAAATTAGAACCTTTGATAGTTCCCAGTCATCCTTAAAGATTTTAAAGCTTAGTTTTTGTTTAAACTCCCATTTATGATTTAAACCAGCCCTTACTTAAATCTACTCAATAAATCCCTTAGTTATCCACTATGTACTATACTTATAGTGGTTCCATAGCTTCTAACCTTGACCATGCTTAAGTGGTCCTATAGTATATCAACATTATACTCTACTATTGCAACTGTGTTTCCTCGAGTCTCATACTCTTGACCAATGTCTTGATCTGGTCCTACGATAATTTCCCATGTACTTTATAGTATTTCTGATGGGTTTAAACCTTGACCAATGTATAAACACAGATAATTAATTACCTTATGATTGTCGACTTTATAAAAGGTTTTAATCACGTTTTTTGGTGGAAGGACGATACTAACGAGGTTTAATATCATAAACAGAAAGCGAGTACGAAACGATAATCATCCCTAACTAACATTATTAAATCATGGCAAACAATCAAGTAATTACTCACACATCATGGCAACAAGCATTTCTAATATTAATAAATCACAAACATTGAACAAGAATATTATAATAAATTAATAAAAGAAATGATCGATATTATCTAATAATGTTGGCATAATAACACTTGTATTTCCTCATAATATTCATAGCGTTACAATGCTTGATAGCTTCTACTAGTAACTACATACTAATCTCATATTGATCATTAGAGAGCGACAATAGAGAGATAATTACATTCCTAATCTTTGTACTTTTTCCTCTCTAGAATCTAGAGAAAGAAAGTAGAGAGAGAACTAATCTCCTACTGATTACTAGAGAGCGACAATAGAGAGATGATTTAGAGAGAGAAGTGAGAAAGGTGTGTGTTGAAATGGTGGGATATGCCACATATTTATAGGAAAGCTTGATGGCAAAGTTATAAATAAAACTAGAAAGTAGGTTCTTGTTGGCAGGTAGTTTCGGCAGGCAGTTTTTTGTAATTAAATGGGTTGGAAACGGCTGGCAAGCCCATGTGGGTGGCCGGGCAAAGTGGCCGTTTTGGGCTACCTAGGTGTGACAGCCGGTGTGTGTGCCCAGCCTAGCACCTGAGCTGGCAAGCTGGCCCTTGTGGTAAGCTGGCGTGGCAAGCCATTCTGGAAAGCCATTTTTGGTGCTGAGTTGCCTGATTCCTTGGATCGTTTTGCTAGTTCCCTGGATCGTAACTCGGTTTCATCGTTTTCGCACTAGAATCATCGTTTCTTGTCCATTTTAAGAGATTATTGTGCCCACGCATTCGTAATTAAATTTCCTACAATACAAGATTAACTAAATAATATTTTCCAAAATTTATAAAATAAGTATTTTAAACGCGAGGGAATCGTCTTAGCCAGTTTTGCTCGTTTTTCCTCATTTTTGATCCGTTTTTAGTGATTCTTGAAACATAGCCTTCGTAATGACATAATCTACCAAATGAAGCAAATAAATGCTTATTTAGATGATAAAGTCAATTACTTTATCATAAATAGGGCTAATATCGGGGGTAAAAACGTGACTTTTTAACCGATATCAACTTGTCTTCAACCAATTTTCATCACACTTCCATTGAAACAACTTGTACCAATCCTCATAACAATCTTAAATCTAAACCTCAAGAATAACCACAACTTCACCTAAATCAGACTTCAAATCTTCACAACTTCACATCTTCACACAAGAATAATTCCTTCAAGACTTCACTAACGATCAAGAACTTCGTTTCAAACATTGCCTAAATTTGCTAAACGGGGTAGGGCTCAAGAGATGGTGTGTCAAGCCACTTGTTGTCTTCATGTGACAATGCACAATACTTCAAACCTCCAAGATCATCCTTAATAACTTCCAATTTCAAGCCTAAACTACTTTCTTCACACTTCACAACCAAATGCATGATTCAACACAAAATTTGCTCCAAGAAAAGCTTTAGATCATAAATATCCACATAAATATCACCTTTATTTCAAATCAATCATGAATCAATTTTTCTTAGAGAAAACTTTTCTAGGAGCATCATTACACAAAAACAAGCTCAAATTCCACTATCACCCCTCTCCTCATCATTAACCCTTGGATAGCCCAAATGCTTCAAACTCGAACACCAAGAACCTCAATATGGTGGGATCATCCAAAAACCGTTTGGCCTTAGGGAAAACAAGGCCTTTTGAAAACCTTTTTTGCATTTTAGAACAGGAAAAACAAGTCAAGCTCTTACACAAGACAAGTTTTTCGAGTTTTTTTTAGGTTTAAGGCTTGTGTATTCAAAGCCATCCCGATTTTGGGACAACCGCACAGACAATTGCCAACCCAGTATATCATCTAGGATGAACTACCTCCCGGTTCGAAGGCAATTGGAAGATAATTGTCTTGTATTCAAAAAAGCTATGTGCATATAAGCCATCCCGGTTGTGGGACAACCGCATGGATAATTGCCAACCCCGTAAACATACCATCCGGTTCGATAGTGATGGGAAGATAATTGCCTTAGGTGAGTGTTTAAGTGCCATCCGCAACCATTTTGGTAGTAATCAGCAGCACAGTATAAGTGACCAACACTAACAAAATCACTCCTGTGTTTAAGGAGCAAGATGGGAAGGCTACAGGAAAGCGGTTTGGATTTGCCCTACCAAACCTATTTTTGGGTTGAAAGTTCAAGACTTTCTCTTCCTT
This sequence comes from Rutidosis leptorrhynchoides, assembly GCF_046630445.1. Lineage (NCBI taxonomy): Eukaryota > Viridiplantae > Streptophyta > Magnoliopsida > Asterales > Asteraceae > Rutidosis > Rutidosis leptorrhynchoides. Next base: position 143,349,324 of record NC_092333.1, read on the forward strand.
CAGTACCATCACATCATGAAAGGATGTTTAGTATAAAATGTCATGGATTAGGAAGGTCTCATGCTAAGTATATCACAACTCGAAAGACTTGACTTCCTTAAATGGGTGGAGTTGATCACCCTAAAGTGTTAAAATTTGGAACTTTAAACACTTGTTTGTTTTTGGTTGGGTTCAAGACCCAATCTCCTCACAAGTACCATATCATCGTGGAATGATGAAGGTAGAAATCAAAATAGTCTAAGGAGAATGCTATTTCAATTGAACAAATACTCGGAAGACTTGACTTCCTTAATGGATGGTTTGATTAATCCTAAAGTGTAAAGGTGAAATCTTTAAGCACTTAGTTTTTGAATCAACATGGAAGACTTAACTTCCACTTAGATGATTGGAATTCATCTTTACTATAAAGTGTTAACCTTTTGAATTTTACTTGCAATATTAACCACTTTGACCTTTTTGAGTTCAAGACTCAACCTCCCCGCCGCACCTTAAATCATGAAACGATTTAGGTGTGAAATGGTATGCTTTGGGGAGGATATCATACCAAGTGGAACAAAAAAAGTGGAAGAATTTACTTCCTTTGACATAAATCAATCTTGAAAGACTTTACTTTCAAGTTTTGGATGAAACACTTTGCACAATTTTACCAATTTCAACACACTTTATCATTGCATCTTGATTGATTTTATTGAAGTGAACGCAATTTTATTCAACCCAATTCCAAAAGAATAAGTCCCGAAAATTTATGTTTCCCCCCACACTTGATTTCAAGTAATGCCTTCATTTATTGAAATAAAAAATATTTGAAATAAATTTGAGGGCATATCTAAGTAATAGAATGTAGCAAAGGGAAGGAGATTAAAACCCGAGATTGTTGAATTTAGATTAAAAAGGGTGAACGCCTGAACTTAATGCCAGGCTTGCAAGATAAAGCCGCTGAACTTAATGCCAGACTTTAAATTTTTTCTCATCATAGTCGTCCTGCCATTAAGAATCAAACAACAATCACCAACACAACAAATATCCAAACATTCATGCAAAGGGTCATCAACATGCATAAATTATTACAATCATTCGAGATCAAATTTTTTTAACATGCCACAAACCAAATTCGATGCTAGCAAGCTAGCATCCATCACAAATTGTGACGACCCGGAAATTTTCGATCAAATTTAAACTTAATCTTTGTATAATTTCGACATGATAAGCAAAGTCTGTAATGTTGAGTCTCAAAAACTTTGGAACTATATTCATGTAACCAATTACACTTTTTACTGTGCTCGATGATTTACGAACATTTATGTGTATGTAGATATGTAAATATAATATATAGTTACATTAATTGAAAACGTTAACAAAGTATTAGAGGTATAATACTTTACATGAACATAATTGTTTCAATATATGTTTAATATATTTATCGACGGAATTAAATGATAATATCAAACGATTGAATTATCAGATACATCGTGATATGATTACGGGTCTCTGTTGTGAGGTCCACTGTGATTTAAGAAATCTGTTTTTTAACAATATTCTAAAAATGGTAAAGTGATTTACAAGTAAGAACAAATGTGTCAATTAACTGGAACTAGACAAAAGTTAGTGGAAATTTCTGTTAAATTTTCAATGCATGCTTTACAATAAATTCCTCATGACTCTTGGAAAGTTAATTATTTAACTTTCATAAAATTAATAGTAAGAACATGAAATGTAAAAGGATGTAGAACAAGATAAGCAAATGGATATGTTGATTTAAAATGATTTCATACGTTTAATTGTCCATTGGACTTAACCCTACGATTCACGAATAAACTGTAAGTAAAAACTGGAAACCATTATGACTTATATATTATATGATTTTACTTTATTAAATGAAAATATTTTATGATATAACAATTTCTATTATTTAAACCTTTTAAAGAATGATTTTGAATATAACTAATTCTGAAAAACTAAATTATATTTATTCGATTTAGTACGGACACGTTTTTCGATATAATAGAATTTGATTATAAAATATTTTTATGGATTTTCAATGATATGAAAATAAAAATAAAGATAAAATAAAGATTTCTAATGAGCACCAAAAGACTACAACATTTCATCTCAAGATTGCAAGTAAAAATAATGAAAATCACTAAACCTGCGCACTTGAACGAGAAAAATCATAACTAAATCATACTGACTCAAAAAAGGGTGATTCCAGTGTCCAGACGTCCTTAACGAAAAAATCTACAACTTTCATGAAGACACCATACACGGATCGCGTACCCATCTACGCGAAATGCGTAATATTTGTCGACATAAAAAGTGATGGCGGCTTTTAATTTAACACGTTTATTATTATATTATTATATTATCTCATCATAATTATTATATTATTAATTTATATTATTATATTATTAATTTATGTATATAAATAATTGAGGAGTTCGCAGAAACATATAACACAAACACAGAAATATTACTCCGTATCATTTTATCTATATTTATTCCGTATCAATTTTATTTTTATTTTTTAAAATGGGTTTTCGAGCAGGACAGAGCTAAGGAAATTATGGGTTATGGAAATGGAGGTTATGGGTAATATTCATGAGTATTGTTCGTGAGGTCAACCTAATATCTATCCATTCCGTTGCATCTACGTACTCTTTTGCAATATTGAATCAAAATATTGATATGTGAGCATTCATATCTTGTCTTTTAAAATATTAATAGTGTATCCATGTCTAGTGCTCGAGTATATATATTTATGCATGCTTGTATATTTTAATTTTGTCGTAAGATAGTTTATGATGAAACACGAGTTTGATACATATGCCACTGATATAAAGTATATGATATGCATGTCGTTGGAAAGCTATCGAAAAATTAATAACTTTTCATTTAGAAATCGTGAGATTTCGATGAACGGATTAAAAGATATGGTCAACTGAATTATGTTTGACGTTAATTGAAATTGTGTTTGAAACTACAATTAATATTTAAACAACTTATTTATAAGATTAATAAATTGGATTTTTGGATACTACTAGTCGAGTAAATGAATTCTTATATAAGACACGTCTCGTTCTGTTAACCAATTGTCAAAATTGACTTTTTGAGATGACTTTTGTTAACTTTTGCATGTCGGTCTCGAGCATTAGGATTGTGATACACTATGACCTGACCTAGCTTGTTAGACATGTATTGACCAACATATATTCTCTAGGTTGAGATCTACGATTATTTTGCTTTCCGAGTTTCGGTCACATTTCGGTGAATGACCTTATGTGCTGCTAAGGTGAGTTTCATATGCTCCCTTTTTAAACGCTTTTGCAATCTATATTTTTGGGCTGAGAATAAATGCACTTTATTTTAAACGCAATGGATACAAGTACATACTAAATTCTACACTGAGTTTGAACCGAAAATCCCTTAGCTTTGGTAACTAGTAACTGCCGGTTATAAGAACTGGTGGGCGCGAGTAGTTATATATGGATCCATAGGGCTTGACATCCCCGTCTGTTCCAGGTATAGAAACCCTAGCCTGAACTATAAAAGAGACATATGCTATTTGAGTTTAGTACATGTTGGATTGTGTGTATTGTACATGTTGGTTGTATGTATGTTAAAAAGGGGTACTTATTATAACGTTAAAGCTTAGTTACCAGGGGGCTCAATTTTGTAGAATATTTTGATAAACGTTTCTGGATGAAATAACTGAAATCTTGTGATCCACCTTTATATACAGATTATGCGCAACATTAAAACTATGAACTCACCAATCTTTGCGTTGACACTTTTAAGCATGTTTATTCTCAGGTTCCTAGAAGTCTTCTGATGTTTGCTTATACGTTATACAAGCTATGTGCATGGAGTCATACATGCTTTATTCGAGAAAACTTTGCATTCACAAAATCATCACCATGTATCTTATTTGACTGTATTGTCAACGGATGTATTATTAAAAACTATTATATACGGTGATTGTCTATACGTAGAAATCATCAAATTTCGAAAACTTTGGATATATATATTCATTTATGGTGTGCCTTTTCAAAAGAATGCAATGTTTACAAAATGAATCATATAGAGGTCAAAACCTCACTATGAAATCAATGAATGATGTATTCGTCCTAATGGATTTGGACGGGTCATCACAGTTGGCATCAGAGCTTGAGGTCATAGGAAACTAGAATTTGCATTAGTGTGTTTAATTGGTAATTGTTAGGATGCATTAGTGAGTCTGGACTATGACCGTATCTATTTTTACCGAGTTTTGCTTACCATTTATTGTCGGAAATTACTTGCTTATCATTCCTAAGTCTAGACATGTCTTACTGCATTTACTGCATAGATAGTGTATTGACAAAATTCATATCTTAGCGTATCTGTTACTTTAAACTTTTCCTGACATCTTCCGAAAATTTCTCCGTAATTTATGGGATTTTGGTATTATATATACATATGTAAATTATGTATTGAAGAATACCAAATCTAAGTCCTATAATCTATTTCACATCAAAAAACATTTCCTTGATTACACAAAATGGATCATGTATCTAGTTCAAATTCCTTAAACTCCGACAGCTATTCTGATATGGATATTCATCTGAACTCTGAAGATAATGTAACCGGAATGGATCAACCAATCAGCCATCACCTATTCTGGATGAATTGGGGATGGGTTCGTAGCCTACTTAGTTATTGGAGACAAGAAGAAGGTGATCCCTTCCATCTACCACATTCCCCTCTTGGCGAAGAACCTGAAGCACTTACCGGCGAACCTGTTCGTAATACCATTTTCTCTCTCATCTTCAGAGTATCTCGTCATGATTATATACTCTCTCAAATTCTGGATCTTATTCATCCGCTCGTCCGAACAGCCAATCATTCCGGTGTAGTAGAAAAAGTCAATGAACTTCGCGCTCGAGTATTGGATTTGGAGAATATGATGCAGAACTTACAAGCATCACAAGCCCCACAACCACCAACTGCACCACCAACGTCAACACCAACAGTACCATTACCACCACCAACAACATCCACATCGCAAGCCTCAACATCACAATCTGCACCTCGAACATCAACGTCATACGCACCATAGATACCAAGGAGTACCAACAACAATAACCGATGAAGTATTGATTCATAACTTCATTGGAGAAATATTCTGCGGCGATTATGTAATCTCTAAAGTCTTAGAGATTATCTATTCCAGCTGTAATCGTAAATCACATGAGTGGACCGAAATGATAGAAGGAAGAGTAGAAACCCTAACCGGAATGGTGCACGATTTACAAGCTAGACTTGTTTTACCAGCAGCATCAACAGTACCGTCAGTATCACCAACACCGGCAAAACCTGTAGCACTACAAGTTTTGCCAATTTCATAATCACCAACATCATCACAAATCAACAACACGTATATTGTATCAACGAGTTACGAAGTATTAACTCATTTCCCCTGAAGAAATTATATGTATATTTAATATATATGAATTTTGAAATCAAAATAAATCTTTTTGTACCAAGCTATTATAGTGACCCGAACTTTTCCATGTTTATATATATTAATTGAGATTGATATTTACATGATTAAATGTTTCCAACATGTTAAGCAATCAAACTTGTTAAGACTTGATTAATTGAAATATGTTTCATATAGACAATTGACCACCCAAGTTGACCGGTGATTCACGAACGTTAAAACTTGTAAAAACTATATGATGACATATATATGGATATATATATAGTTAACATGATACTATGATAAGTAAACATATCATTAAGTATATTAACAATGAACTACATATGTAAAAACAAGACTACTAACTTAATGATTTTTAAACGAGACATATATGTAACGATTATCGTTGTAAAGACATTTAATGTATATATATCATATTAAGAGATATTCATACATGATAATATCATGATAATATAATAATTTAAAATCTCATTTGATATTATAAACATTGGGTTAACAACATTTAACAAGATCGTTAACCTAAAGGTTTCAAAACAACACTTACATGTAACGACTAACGATGACTTAACGACTCAGTTAAAATGTATATACATGTAGTGTTTTAATATGTATTTATACACTTTTGAAAGACTTCAATACACTTATCAAAATACTTCTACTTAACAAAAATGCTTACAATTACATCCTCGTTCAGTTTCATCAACAATTCTACTCGTATGCACCCGTATTCGTACTCGTACAATACACAGCTTTTAGATGTATGTACTATTGGTATATACACTCCAATAATCAGCTCTTAGCAGCCCATGTGAGTCACCTAACACATGTGGGAACCATCATTTGGCAACTAGCATGAAATATCTCATAAAATTACAAAAATATGAGTAATCATTCATGACTTATTTACATGAAAACAAAATTACATATCCTTTATATCTAATCCATACACCAACGACCAAAAACACCTACAAATACTTTCATTCTTCAATTTTCTTCATCTAATTGATCTCTCTCAAGTTCTATCTTCAAGTTCTAAGTGTTCTTCATATATTCTACAAGTTCTAGTTACATAAAATCAAGAATACTTTCAAGTTTGCTAGCTCACTTCCAATCTTGTAAGGTGATCATCCAACCTCAAGAAATCTTTGTTTATTACAGTAGTTTATCATTCTAATACAAGGTAATAATCATATTCAAACTTTGGTTCAATTTCTATAACTATAACAATCTTATTTCAAGTGATGATCTTACTTGAACTTGTTTTCGTGTCATGATTCTGCTTCAAGAACTTCGAGCCATCCAAGGATCCGTTGAAGCTAGATCCATTTTTCTCTTTTCCAGTAGGTTTATCTAAGGAACTTAAGGTAGTAATGATGTTCATAACATCATTCGATTCATACATATAAAGCTATCTTATTCGAAGGTTTAAACTTGTAATCACTAGAACATAGTTTAGTTAATTCTAAACTTGTTCGCAAACAAAAGTTAATCCTTCTAACTTGACTTTTAAAATCAACTAAACACATGTTCTATATCTATATGATATGCTAACTTAATGATTTAAAACCTGGAAACACGAAAAACACCGTAAAACCGGATTTACGCCGTCGTAGTAACACCGCGGGCTGTTTTGGGTTAGTTAATTAAAAACTATGATAAACTTTGATTTAAAAGTTGTTATTCTGAGAAAAATGATTTTTATTATGAACATGAAACTATATCCAAAAATTATGGTTAAACTCAAAGTGGAAGTATGTTTTCTAAAATGGTCATCTAGACGTCGTTCTTTCGACTGAAATGACTACCTTTACAAAAATGACTTGTAACTTATTTTTCCGACTATAAACCTATAATTTTTCTGTTTAGATTCATAAAATAGAGTTCAATATGAAACCATAACAATTTGATTCACTCAAAACGGATTTAAAATGAAGAAGTTATGGGTAAAACAAGATTGGATAATTTTTCTCATTTTAGCTACGTGAAAATTGGTAACAAATCTATTCCAACCATAACTTAATCAACTTGTATTGTATATTATGTAATCTTGAGATACCATAGATACGTATACAATATTTCGACCTATCATGTCGACATATCTATATATATTTCGGAACAACCATAGACACTCTATATGTGAATGTTGGAGTTAGCTATACAGGGTTGAGGTTGATTCCAAAATATATATAGTTTGAGTTGTGATCAATACTGAGATACGTATACACTGGGTCATGGATTGATTCAAGATAATATTTATCGATTTATTTCTGTACATCTAACTGTGGACAACTAGTTGTAGGTTACTAACGAGGACAGTTGACTTAATAAACTTAAAACATCAAAATATATTAAAAGTGTTGTAAATATATTTTGAACATACTTTGATATATATGTATATATTGTTATAGGTTCGTGAATCAACCAGTGGCCAAGTCTTACTTCCCAACGAAGTAAAAATCTGTGAAAGTGAGTTATAGTCCCACTTTTAAAATCTAATATTTTTGGGATGAGAATACATGCAGGTTTTATAAATGATTTACAAAATAGACACAAGTACGTGAAACTACATTCTATGGTTGAATTATCGAAATCGAATATGCCCCTTTTTATTAAGTCTGGTAATCTAAGAATTAGGGAACAGACACCCTAATTGACGCGAATCCTAAAGATAGATCTATTGGGCCTAACAAACCCCATCCAAAGTACCGGATGCTTTAGTACTTCAAAATTAATATCATATCCGAAGGGTGTCACGGAATGATGGGGATATTCTTATATATGCATCTTGTTAATGCCGGTTACCAGGTGTTCACCATATGAATGATTTTTATCTCTATGTATGGGATGTGTATTGAAATATGAAATCTTGTGGTCTATTATTATGATTTGATATATATAGGTTAAACCTATAACTCACCAACATTTTTGTTGACGTTTTAAGCATGTTTATTCTCAGATGATTATTAAGAGCTTCCGCTGTCGCATACTTAAATAAGGACGAGATTTGGAGTCCATGCTTGTATGATATTGTGTAATAACTGCATTCAAGAAACGTATTTTGTTGTAACATATTTATATTGTAAACCATTATGTAATGGTCGTGTGTAAACAGGATATTTTAGATTATCATTATTTGATAATCTATGTAAAGCTTTTTAAACCTTTATTGATGAAATAAAGGTTATGGTTTGTTTTAAAATGAATGCAGTCTTTGAAAAACGTCTCATATAGAGGTCAAAACCTCGCAACGAAATCAATTAATATGGAACGTTTTTAATCAATAAGAACGGGACATTTCAGTTGGTATCCGAGCGTTGGTCTTAGAGAACCAGAATTTTGCATTAGTGTGTCTTATCGAGTTTGTTAGGATGCATTAGTGAGTCTGGACTTCGACCGTGTTTACTTGAAAAATGATTGCTTAACAAATTTTGTTGGAAACTATATATTTTTAACATGTGAATATTATGTGATATATTAATCTCTTAACGCGTTTGATATTATGTGATAGATGTCTACCTCTAGAACAAGTCCCATTGACTCACCTAATAATAATGAAGAGTCAAATGTAAATTGGAATGATTCGTGGACTGATTCACAAGTTTCCGAAGAGGAACCGGAAGAAGAGTCGGAACCGGAAGAAGAATCGGAATCGAAAGAAGAATCAGAACCGGCTGAAGAAATAGAACCGGTGGGGGAAATAATAAAACAGTTAAGTAAAAGAAAATCCTCAACCAACCGACCAAGGTTAATTATGGTCAATGGTGTTTCCGCCAAGGAAGCAAAATATTGGGAGGATTACCAATTCTCCGATGAATCGGATTCCGACGAGAATTCCGATGATGTTATAGAAATTATCCCAACTGAATTTAAAAAGGTAAAAGAAAATAATAAGGGAAAGGGCATAAAAATAGAGAAATCTAATTCCAACCCCGATGAACTTTATATGTATCGTCAACCCCCGAAGTCCTTAAGTTGTAACAATGACCCGGGAACCTCTAAACCACTAGGTTTTTCTAAACCAATGTGGAAAACGACGGCTCGTATTAGGGGAACATCATATATCCCTAGAAACTTGGCAAAACGAACCAAAACCGAAGAAGAAGAAACAAACGAGTCGGAATAAGATAGTTGTATTCGTGTGGTGTAATATATGTAATATAGTGTGCTTATGCTTTATGATATATGTAAAAATTGCTTGTATTAATAAGTATTTTTTTTATGAATCTAACTCTTGTCTATTTTACAGTATAAAAACACAAAATGGATAGACAACCCAATATTTTAAGAGACCTACCCGGAGACATGATTGATGAAATCTTGTCTTGAGTCGGTCAGAATTCTTCGGCACAACTATTTAAGGCGAGATCAGTTTGTAAGACATTTGAAGAACGTTCTAAGAATGCCTTGGTTTATAAAAGGCTTTCGTTCGAAAGATGGGGGATATCACATTGGGAAATCCATAAGTTACGATGTGTTTACTTTGACGCATATATTGCGGGGAACCCAAATGCTATTTTACGCAATGGGTTAAGAAATTATTTTGACTCAATATATCCGAATATTGGACTTCATGATTTAGAAAAAGCGGCTAACATGCAACATAAAGAAGCATGTTATGCTTACGGATTAGTAATGTTCGCTTCTCACCAAAGTGAGAACAAGAACATCGGGCTACAACTATTAAACAAAACGTTCCCACAAGTGACGGAGTCGGTAATTGAGGTAAGAAATGAGGTTTTAGATTGTTACGGGACTGTTGGACATTACGTAACCCTCGTTCCTTTGACGACGTTACAACACGCTGTCTTATCAACGGCCATAACGGTTATGTTCCACAAGACCAAGGATGGGAAGTAATCCTAGTAAAACCAGAATGCATGACTTGTTTCTGGACGTATGAATTACGTGTCTTTATTGCCTTTGCTGAACGACTTGTGTACTAGCTAGAATTATCTTCACAACCATCTTGTATCAAATTTATTGTGTGCTATATTTCATGCTATATGTAAAATAAGCGGTATTGTAAGTTTGTAAAATATTGTGTAAAAGTTTGAACGCGAAATATTATTATAATCAGTTTTTCATATAGAATTGTAGTAGTTGAATTGTATATTAGCTACTAAGTATGAACTTAACGGGTAGGTACTACCCGAATTTAAACTTATAAAACGCTAATATGAAGAAAAAGCTTTTATAAATGAGTTCATATTATGCTACGAAATACTATTAACTACTCTTAATATTCTGTATGATTAACTTGTTCCATTTGACTATTTTGAAGGAAATGGCACCGACTACTCGACACACCGTGAATATGAATGAAGAGGAATTTCGTACTTTTCTAGCTTCAAACATAGCCGCAGTACAGGCTGCGCTACATACCAACAATAACCTTGGATCTAGCAGTACAGGAAATCGTGTAGGATGCACCTACAAAGAATTCACTGCCTGCAAACCTTTAGAATTTGATGGAACCGAAGGACCGATCGTATTGAAATGGTGGACCGAGAAGGTCGAATTGGTGTTTGCCATAAGTAAGTGTACTGAAGAGGACAAAGTGAAGTACGCTACGCATACCTTCACAGGTTCTGCGTTAACATGGTGGAATACCTATCTAGAGCAAGTGGGACAAGACGATGCGTACGCACTACCGTGGTCAGCATTCAAGCACTTGATGAACGAGAAGTACCGTCCCAGAACCGAGGTCAATAAGCTCAAGATAGAACTTAGAGGGTTACGAACCCAAGGATTTGATATTACCACGTACGAAAGACGATTCACAGAATTGTGCCTATTGTGTCCGGGAGCATTCGAAGATGAGGAAGAGAAGATCGACGCGTTTGTGAAAGGATTACCGGAAAGAATCCAAGAAGATATAAGTTCACACGAGCCCGCCTCCATACAACAGGAATGTAGAATGGCTCACAAACTAGTGAACCAGATTGAAGAAAGAATTAAAGAACAGACTGCTGAAGAGGCCAATGTGAAGCAAGTCAAAAGAAAGTGGGAGGAAAACGGTGATAAGAATCACCAATACAACAACAACAGCAATTACAACAATAATCGCAACAATTATCCCAACAATCGCAACATCAATCGCAACTACAACAAACGGCCCAACAACAACAACAACAACAACAACGACAGCAACTACAACAATCATCCCAACAACAATAATAACCGCAACAACAGCAACAATCAGAAGCAGCTATGCCAAAGGTGTGAAAAGTATCACTCGGGGTTCTGCACCAAATTTTATAACAAGTGTAAAAGAAATGGTCATAGCGCGGCGAAGTGTGAGGTCTACGGACCAGGGGTTAATAGAACGAAAGGAACAAATGGTGTCGAAACGAGTAATGGCGGAGCAAGTAGTGTCAGAGCAAGTTATGCCAATGTAGTTTGTTATAAATATGGAAAACCGGGCCACATTATTAGAAATTGCCCGAACCAGGAGAACACGAATGGACAAGGCCGCGGAAGAGTTTTCAATATTAATGCGGCAGAGGCACAGGAAGACCCGGAGCTTGTTACGGGTACGTTTCTTATTGACAATAAATCTGCTTACGTTTTATTTGATTCGGGTGCGGATAGAAGCTATATGATTAGAGATTTTTGTGCTAAATTAAGTTGTCCATTGATGCCTTTGGATAGTAAATTTTTACTCGAATTAGCAAATGGTAAATTAATTTCAGCAGATAATATATGTCGGAATCGAGAAATTAAACTGGTTAGCGAAACATTTAAGATTGATTTGATACCAGTAGAGTTAGGGAGTTTTGATGTGATAATCGGTATGGACTGGTTGAAAGAAGTGAAAGCAGAGATCGTTTGTTACAAAAATGCAATTCGCATTATACGAGAAAAAGGAAAACCCTTAATGGAGTACGGAGAAAAGGGCAACACGAAGCTACATCTTATTAGTAATTTGAAGGCACAAAAACTAATAAGAAAAGGTTGCTATGCTGTTCTAGCACACGTCGAGAAAGTACAAACTGAAGAAAAGAGCATCAATGATGTTCCCATTGCAAAAGAATTTCCCGATGTATTTCCGAAAGAATTACCGGGATTACCCCCACATCGATCCGTTGAATTTCAAATAGATCTTGTACCAGGAGCTGCACCAATAGCTCGTGCTCCTTACAGACTCGCACCCAGCGAGATGAAAGAACTGCAAAGCCAATTACAAGAACTTTTAGAGCGTGGTTTCATTCGACCAAACACATCACCGTGGGGAGCTCCTGTTTTGTTTGTCAAGAAGAAAGATGGTACATTCAGGTTGTGTATCGACTACCGAGAGTTGAACAAACTTACAATCAAGAACCGCTACCCACTACCGAGAATCGACGACTTATTTGATCAACTACAAGGCTCGTCTGTTTATTCAAAGATTGACTTACGTTCCGGGTATCATCAAATGCGGGTGAAAGAAGATGATATTCCAAAGACTGCTTTCAGAACACGTTACGGTCATTACAAGTTTATGGTCATGCTGTTTGGTTTAACTAATGCACCAGCTGTGTTCATGGACCTTATGAACCGAGTGTGTGGACCATACCTTGACAAGTTTGTCATTGTTTTCATTGATGACATACTTATTTACTCAAAGAATGACCAAGAACACGGTGAACATTTGAGAAAGGTGTTAGAAGTATTGAGGAAGGAAGAATTGTACGCTAAGTTTTCAAAGTGTGCATTTTGGTTGGAAGAAGTGCAATTCCTCGGTCACATAGTGAACAAAGAAGGTATTAAGGTGGATCCGGCAAAGATAGAAACTGTTGAAAAGTGGGAAACCCCAAAAACTCCGAAACACATACGCCAGTTTTTAGGACTAGCTGGTTACTACAGAAGGTTCATCCAAGACTTTTCCAGAATAGAAAAACCCTTGACTGCATTAACGCATAAAGGGAAGAAATTTGAATGGAATGATGAACAAGAAAAAGCGTTTCAGTTATTGAAGAAAAAGCTAACTACGGCACCTATATTGTCATTGCCTGAAGGGAATGATGATTTTGTGATTTATTGTGATGCATCAAAGCAAGGTCTCGGTTGTATATTAATGCAACGAACGAAGGTGATTGCTTATGCGTCTAGACAATTGAAGATTCACGAACAAAATTATACGACGCATGATTTGGAATTAGGCGCGGTTGTTTTTGCATTAAAGACTTGGAGGCACTACTTATATGGGGTCAAAAGTATTATATATACCGACCACAAAAGTCTTCAACACATATTTAATCAGAAACAACTGAATATGAGGCAGCGTAGGTGGATTGAATTATTGAATGATTACGACTTTGAGATTCGTTACCACCCGAGGAAGGCAAATGTGGTAGCCGATGCCTTGAGCAGGAAGGACAGAGAACCCATTCGAGTAAAATCTATGAATATAATGATTCATAATAACCTTACTACTCAAATAAAGGAGGCGCAACAAGGAGTTTTAAAAGAGGAAAATTTAAAGGATGAAATACCCAAAGGATCAGAGAAGCATCTTAATATTCGGGAAGACGGAACCCGGTATAGGGCTGAAAGGATTTGGGTACCAAAATTTGGAGATATGAGAGAAATGGTACTTAGAGAAGCTCATAAAACCAGATACTCAATACATCCTGGAACGGGGAAGATGTACAAGGATCTCAAGAAACATTTTTGGTGGCCGGGTATGAAAGCCGATGTTGCTAAATACGTAAGAGAATGTTTGACGTGTTCTAAGGTCAAAGCTGAGCATCAGAAACCATCAGGTCTACTTCAACAACCCGAAATCCCGGAATGGAAATGGGAAAACATTACCATGGATTTCATCATTAAATTGCCAAGGACTACAAGTGGTTTTGATACTATTTGGGTAATAGTTGATCGTCTCACCAAATCAGCACACTTCCTGCCAATAAGAGAAGATGACAAGATGGAGAAGTTAGCACGACTGTATTTGAAGGAAGTCGTCTCCAGACATGGAATACCAATCTCTATTATCTCTGATAGGGATGGCAGATTTATTTCAAGATTCTGGCAGACATTACAGCAAGCATTAGGAACTCGTCTAGGCATGAGTACTGCCTATCATCCACAAACTGATGGGCAGAGCGAAAGGACGATACAAACGCTTGAAGACATGCTACGAGCATGTGTTATTGATTTCAGAAACAGTTGGGATCGACATCTACCGTTAGCAGAATTTTCCTACAACAACAGTTACCATTCAAGCATTGAGATGGCTCCGTTTGAAGCACTTTATGGTAGAAAGTGCAGGTCTCCGATTTGTTGGAGTGAAGTGGGGGATAGACAGATTATGGGTCCGGAGATTATACAAGAAACTACCGAGAAGATCATCCAAATTCAACAACGGTTGAAAACCGCCCAAAGTCGACAAAAGAGCTACGCTGACATTAAAAGAAAAGATATAGAATTTGAAATTGGAGAGATGGTCATGCCTAAAGTTGCACCTTGGAAAGGCGTTGTTCGATTTGGTAAACGAGGGAAATTAAATCCAAGGTATATTGGACCATTCAAGATTATTGATCGTGTCGGACCAGTAGCTTACCGACTTGAGTTACCTCAACAACTCACGGCTGTACATAACACTTTCTACGTCTCGAATTTGAAGAAATGTTTTACTAAAGAAGATCTCACTATTCCGTTAGATGAAATCCAAATTAACGAAAAACTCCAATTCATCGAAGAACCCGTCAAAATAATGGATCGTGAGGTTAAAAGTCTTAAGCAAAACAAGATATCAATTGTTAAGGTTCGATGGAATTCTCGTAGAGGACCCGAGTTCACCTAGGAGCGTGAAGATCAGATGAAGAAGAAATACCCACATCTATTTCCAGAAGATTCGTCAACACCTTCAACAGCTTAAAATTTTGGGACGAAATTTATTTAACGGGTAGGTACTGTAGTGACCCGAACTTTTCCATGTTTATATATATTAATTGAGATTGATATTTACATGATTAAATGTTTCCAACATGTTAAGCAATCAAACTTGTTAAGACTTGATTAATTGAAATATGTTTCATATAGACAATTGACCACCCAAGTTGACCGGTGATTCACGAATGTTAAAACTTGTAAAAACTATATGATGACATATATATGGATATATATATAGTTAACATGATACTATGATAAGTAAACATATCATTAAGTATATTAACAATGAACTACATATGTAAAAACAAGACTACTAACTTAATGATTTTTAAACGAGACATATATGTAACGATTATCGTTGTAAAGACATTTAATGTATATATATATCATATTAAGAGATATTCATACATGATAATATCATGATAATATAATAATTTAAAATCTCATTTGATATTATAAACATTGGGTTAACAACATTTAACAAGATCGTTAACCTAAAGGTTTCAAAACAACACTTACATGTAACGACTAACGATGACTTAACGACTCAGTTAAAATGTATATACATGTAGTGTTTTAATATGTATTTATACACTTTTTAAAGACTTCAATACACTTATCAAAATACTTCTACTTAACAAAAATGCTTACAATTACATCCTCGTTCAGTTTCATCAACAATTCTACTCGTATGCACCCGTATTCGTACTCGTACAATACACAGCTTTTAGATGTATGTACTATTGGTATATACACTCCAATGATCAGCTCTTAGAAGCCCATGTGAGTCACCTAACACATGTGGGAACCATCATTTGGCAACTAGCATGAAATATTTCATAAAATTACAAAAATATGAGTAATCATTCATGACTTATTTACATGAAAACAAAATTACATATCCTTTATATCTAATCCATACACCAACGACCAAAAACACCTACAAGCACTTTCATTCTTCAATTTTCTTCATCTAATTGATCTCTCTCAAGTTCTATCTTCAAGTTCTAAGTGTTCTTCATATATTCTACAAGTTCTAGTTACATAAAATCAAGAATACTTTCAAGTTTGCTAGCTCACTTCCAATCTTGTAAGGTGATCATCCAACCTCAAGAAATCTTTGTTTCTTACAGTAGGTTATCATTCTAATACAAGGTAATAATCATATTCAAACTTTGGTTCAATTTCTATAACTATAACAATCTTATTTCAAGTGATGATCTTACTTGAACTTGTTTTCGTGTCATGATTCTGCTTCAAGAACTTCGAGCCATCCAAGGATCCGTTGAAGCTAGATCCATTTTTCTCTTTTCCAGTAGGTTTATCTAAGGAACTTAAGTTAGTAATGATGTTCATAACATCATTCGATTCATACATATAAAGCTATCTTATTCGAAGGTTTAAACTTGTAATCACTAGAACATAGTTTAGTTAATTCTAAACTTGTTCGCAAACAAAAGTTAATCCTTCTAACTTGACTTTTAAAATCAACTAAACACATGTTCTATATCTATATGATATGCTAACTTAATGATTTAAAACCTGGAAACACGAAAAACACCGTAAAACCGGATTTACGCCGTCGTAGTAACACCGCGGGCTGTTTTGGGTTAGTTAATTAAAAACTATGATAAACTTTGATTTAAAAGTTGTTATTCTGAGAAAAATGATTTTTATTATGAACATGAAACTATATCCAAAAATTATGGTTAAACTCAAAGTGGAAGTATGTTTTCTAAAATGGTCATCTAGACGTCGTTCTTTCGACTGAAATGACTACCTTTACAAAAATGACTTGTAACTTATTTTTCCGACTATAAACCTATAATTTTTCTGTTTAGATTCATAAAATAGAGTTCAATATGAAACCATAACAATTTGATTCACTCAAAACGGATTTAAAATGAAGAAGTTATGGGTAAAACAAGATTGGATAATTTTTCTCATTTTAGCTACGTGAAAATTGGTAACAAATCTATTCCAACCATAACTTAATCAACTTGTATTGTATATTATGTAATCTTGAGATACCATAGACACGTATACAATGTTTCGACCTATCATGTCGACACATCTATATATATTTCGGAACAACCATAGACACTCTATATGTGAATGTTGGAGTTAGTTATACAGGGTTGAGGTTGATTCCAAAATATATATAGTTTGAGTTGTGATCAATACTGAGATACGTATACACTGGGTCATGGATTGATTCAAGATAATATTTATCGATTTATTTCTATACATCTAACTGTGGACAACTAGTTGTAGGTTACTAACGAGGACAGCTGACTTAATAAACTTAAAACATCAAAATATATTAAAAGTGTTGTAAATATATTTTGAACATACTTTGATATATATGTATATATTGTTATAGGTTCGTGAATCAACCAGTGGCCAAGTCTTACTTCCCGACGAAGTAAAAATCTGTGAAAGTGAGTTATAGTCCCACTTTTAAAATCTAATATTTTTGGGATGAGAATACATGCAGGTTTTATAAATGATTTACAAAATAGACACAAGTACGTGAAGCTACATTCTATGGTTGAATTATCGAAATCGAATATGCCCCTTTTTATTAAGTCTGGTAATCTAAGAATTAGGGAACAGACACCCTAATTGACGCGAATCCTAAAGATAGATCTATTGGGCCTAACAAACCCCATCCAAAGTACCGGATGCTTTAGTACTTCGAAATTAATATCATATCCGAAGGGTGTCCCGGAATGATGGGGATATTCTTATATATGCATCTTGTTAATGTCGGTTACCAGGTGTTCACCATATGAATGATTTTTATCTCTATGTATGGGATGTGTATTGAAATATGAAATCTTGTGGTCTATTATTATGATTTGATATATATAGGTTAAACCTATAACTCACCAACATTTTTGTTGACGTTTTAAGCATGTTTATTCTCAGGTGATTATTAAGAGCTTCCGCTGTCGCATACTTAAATAAGGACGAGATTTGGAGTCCATGCTTGTATGATATTGTGTAATAACTGCATTCAAGAAACGTATTTTGTTGTAACATATTTGTATTGTAAACCATTATGTAATGGTCGTGTGTAAACAGGATATTTTAGATTATCATTATTTGATAATCTACGTAAAGCTTTTTAAACCTTTATTGATGAAATAAAGGTTATGGTTTGTTTTAAAATGAATGCAGTCTTTGAAAAACGTCTCATATAGAGGTCAAAACCTCGCAACGAAATCAATTAATATGGAACATTTTTAATCAATAAGAACGGGACATTTCAGCTATTACGTGTGAATCATAACTGATAGGTACTACTCGGTTAGTTCATAATACTAATATGCAATGATGCACATCCTTCATTAATGACATAACCATCATTAACTACAATCTCTGTTTCAAATTCAATGAATTCCTTTTCATAATAAACTAAGTGTATTATTCAATTACACGTTTGATTTTACACTTTCATTTTCGATGTACTCAAAACTTTCTAGAAAACATCATTCGTACCTTGCAAAGTTAGCAAGAGTTCCATAAGCACCAACATGATTCACTGAGGAAATATCAATAAAACTGAATAACGAAGTATTGATTACATTAGTGAAATACTCCGCGAAGATTATGAAATCTTTAATGTTTTAGAGATTATTCACTTCTAATCCAGCCGAAAATCAAATGAGCTTAATATGATATTAACTCATTAAATCTGTATTACATCTGAAGAAAATATACATACATATATTTTCATAAAGACTGTAATAAAATTCTCTGGAATGAAATATTACCTGTGAAACTTTTAACGGGTAGGTAATACCCGAGAGATATATAAATTCAAAATTAATATGTTACATTCTTCGATTCTGATTAAGCAAATCATCAACTATACTCACTAATTTCACAACGATATACATTCTTTCCTAGAAATCAAAACATCATTCGAATCCAAATTTGATTACATATTCTGATTTTAAAAAATCAGAATCCAAGCCTAGATTTAACAGAAAACATCACTCTTAGATTATTACATCTTTTAAATGCCATACTTTGAATTCAAAACTGTACTAGAACATCATATGTATACGTATAACATTCATCTCTTAGAATTATGAGCTTTCATTCTAAAAAGTAACCAGTCTACGAATCAATACTCTGAATGTTGAAAAAGCTGATGAAGCAGCAAAAACTATAAACGACTTTAACAGTCGAAAGTTTGATGATAAAGAATAGTGTGTTGGCAAAGCTCAGAAAAAGAGAAGGTTTGGAACTGGAAAACGGATTGAGCAAACTATGAAGGAGGCTGTGGACAAATCATAAAGACTAAACCTGCCTTCAAAGAATCCAAATGATTCAGTATCTGCTGAAGTCATTAATGAATACCTTGCTCCTGACCTTAAACCTTTACGGACAAATCTTCTTCATCATCCTTCGATATTAGAAGTTCTAAGATATCATCGTTTCTTTCATTATAAATATCCTCGATATTTCTTAAGATATTTTCATAACTATCCTTATCTGAAATCATTTATCTCCTCGCGTTATCTGTATTACATCATAAAGGAAACTGTTTAGTTTCTATATTCTGTAAACCTTCGAGTTTAAATTATGAATGTTTTGAAAAAGTGTTAGGAATTGAAGCATGGGTTAGTATAATATAATGACACTTGATCAACGTGATTATATTACAGTAAGTCATGCTGAGTTTCTAATGGAATGTGATAAAAGTTCACAGATCATACCCTCATCATGAACCATGTTACATAACTCTTTCATTCTATTTAACCTCTAAACATATCAAGAAAATATTTTCTTGATGATTCGGTCTTTTCCGGATATTCTGGTAATTTGACAAATCAAATCGGTCTATTACCTTTCCTTTCTGCTTTGTATATTATGATCATTCGAAACTCCATACCTACGAATTCTGAACCATTATTCGCTTGACTTGAAGTCGGGAAGAAGAAAACAAAAGTATGAAGCTCCGAAATAGAAATGGGAGTATAAATCGCAGCAAATAAGAGAGAGCATTAACTGTGGATGTCAATGATTATAGAAAGACAGAAGAAGGGACTCCGAAAAATAAGGAAAGATATAAAGCCGATGACAACACATAAATTACAAACCGTGTATATCAATAAGTATTGCAACGTAAAGACACGGGAGAAATAAAAACACTATAAAACCAAGAGTATAGTAGAAGTGAATAGATTCTTCCAGCAGCAGATGAAAAAGAAGAATGATGGATATGAAAGTTAGGAGTATATCAAGAATCAGAACGGGATGGAGCATATTGACGAATGCTTTAAAGTATGAATTGAGGGAGAAAGAAAAGAAGGTGTGAGCTGTGGAAATAAGGAAACAAAGGGAGTGAATTTATAGTGAAATAACCTACAGAGCAATCAAAACAGATTATTGCATTTTGATAATGCTAAAAACGAACATATATTTCATAGCATTATTCCTCAAGAAAGACAAGCTTTTAGTTGCAATTGTTCTATTTACAAGTGATATTCGTTTAAATAATAAAAAGTGAAGACAAAAGACAGATTCGACGAATTGAAGACGCAAACGACTAAAAAGCTCAAAAGTACAAAATACAATCCAAGAGGTTCCAATTATTGATAAGAAACATCTCGAAATTACAAGAGTACAAGATTCAAAACGCAAAGTACAAGATATTAAATTGTACGCAAGGACGTTCGAAAATCCGGAACCGGGACCAGAGTCAACTCTCAACGCTCGACGCAACGGACTAAAAATTACAAGTCAACTATGCACATAAATATAATATAATATTTAAATAATTCTTATAATTATTTAATATATTATATTATATTTATAAAACGTCGGCACAAGGAAACAAGCAACATGTGAGCTCTCCCAGCTGGCCATGCGATCGCATGGCCAGGAAGAAGAAAGTCCATGCGATCGCATGGCATGAAAAGTCAGGCCACATCTCCTATAAATTCGCAGTTTGGTGAACGCAAAAAAAAAAAATCTATCTTTCTCTTCTCTCCATTCATACGTAATATTTATATTTAAAATTTATATTTTAATTTTAATTTTAATTATAATTCTAATAATAAGGGTATGTTAGCGAATATTGTAAGGGTGTAAGTCGAAATTCTGTCCGTGTAACGCTACGCTATTTTTAATCATTGTAAGTTATGTTCAACCTTTTTACATTAATGTCTCGTAGCTAAGTTATTATTATGCTTATTTAAAACGAAGTAATCATGATGTTGGGCTAATTACTAAAATTGGGTAATTGGACTTTGTACCATAATTGGGGTTTGGACAAAAGAACGACACTTGTGGAAATTAGACTATGGGCTATTAATGGGCTTTATATTTGTTTAACTAAATGATAGTTTGTTAATGTTAATATAAAGATTTACAATTGGGCATCCCTATAAATTACCATATACACTCGATCGGACACGATGGGCGGGGTATTTATATGTACGAATAATCGTTCATTTAACCGGATACGAGAATGGATTAATAGCCACTAGAATAATTAAAACAGGGGTGAAATTATGTACAAGGACACTTGGTATAATTGATAACAAAATATTAAAACCTTGGGTTACACTCAGTCGACATCCTGGTGTAATTATTAAACAAAGTATTAAAATCTTGTTACAGTTTAAGTCCCCAATTAGTTGGAATATTTAACTTCGGGTATAAGGATAATTTGACGAGGACACTCGCACTTTATATTTATGACTGATGGACTGTTATGGACAAAAACCAGACGGACATATTAAATAATCCAGGACAAAGGACAATTAACCCATGGGCATAAAACTAAAATCAACACGTCAAACATCATGATTACGGAAGTTTAAATAAGCATAATTCTTTTATTTCATATTTAATTTCCTTTATTTTATATTTAATTGCACTTCTAATTATCGCATTTTTATTGTTATTGTATTTAATTGCACTTTTAATTATCGTACTTTTTAATTATCGCAAGTTTATTTTATCGCACTTTTATTATTCGCAATTTCATTATCGTTATTTACTTTACGCTTTAATTTAAGTCTTGTATTTATATTTATTATTTTACATTTGGTTTTAACTGCGACTAAAGTTTTAAAATCGACAAACCGGTCATTAAACGGTAAAAAACCCCCCTTTATAATAATAATATTACTTATATATATGTTTGTATTTTTATAAAATTAAACTAATATAGCGTTAAGCTTTGTTTAAAAAGATTCCCTGTGGAACGAACCGGACTTACTAAAAACTACACTACTGTACGATTAGGTACACTGCCTATAAGTGTTGTAGCAAGGTTTAAGTATATCCATTCTCTAAATAAATAAATATCTTGTGTAAAATTGTATCGTATTTAATAGTGTTTCCTGCAAAAATATAAGCTATTTTATATAATACTCTGCTGAAACATCAAGTATTTTTGGCGCCGCTGCCGGGGAACTCTTAAACGCCGGAAGCGCAACGCTAATATAAAAAAAAAGAAAAAAAGAAGATTTTTAGTTTACTTTTATTAAAATTCGTTTTTATAAAAATACGTTTTAAATATTCGAAAATATAAAAAAGAAAAACAAAAATATAAATATTTTTTTTAGAGTTTGGTAAATATTTAAGTTTTATAAAGTTTCTTTATTTCTATTTTTTTTTATTTTGTAAAAATATAAGTTTTATTTAATTAATAAATATATTTTATATTTTACAGCAAAAACAGAAAAAAAAAATTATTAATTCGGCCTGTACTGTAGCAGCCCACTCTGTGGCCCGAAACCCTAGCCCATGCGATCGCATGGCTGGGAAACTGAGGACTCATGCGATCGCATGAGCCCATCTGACACGCCAGACTGCAGCCTGAATTAATTACGAATAATTATTATTATTATTATATTTAAACCCTAATTAGAGTTATATATTATATATATTAATTTAGTTTTTATTATTAATTTGTATATTTAGTTTATTAAGTTTAATTAAATTGTAAAATTAATAGTTTTATAAAATAAATAATATAAAAATAATATTTTTATAAAAATTGTACTTTTTACAACTTTTTGTGTATTTTTATATTTTGTCCCTTTTTAATTGTTTTAGCGTAATATTTGTATTTTTCGCTCATATTTAGTTTTAAACTTAGTTTTTGCCATAGTTATTTTTACTTCTAGATTTTTAGGCTTTGCCGTAGAATTCCTTAAGTGCTTTCTCTTTAGACTAAGATTTAGGTGCTTTAGAATTTTGCGACGCCTTTTTAAGTTTTAGTTTCTTTTTAAGTTATTTCCATTTGGGATTTAGTTTTTCCTGTAAGCTTTAATATTTTTAGACGACTTTTACCTATGTATCAATTATCATTCCAATTAGTAATCTCAATTTGCGATTATAATTTTAAGTTAGTTGTAGTAATAAGGTTAGGTTAGTCAAGTGTTTTTAAGTGTTATAAGTTTCTTTTATTTTTCCGTCACCTTTTATTTTTCAACCATTTTTCTTTTTCGACCTTTTTCGACGAACTCTTTTTCTTTCTTATTTCTCGCTATTCTAGTTTTAGGACATAGATTTTTATTCTACTTCTTATCTAAATTTCTTAAAATTACCAAAATTTATTTTAAGTGGTTAAATTGATAGACATCAAAATTTTCTGGTTCGTAGTAATAGTTGGATTTGTACGTGGACCGGGTTATTGGAGCCAAACAGTCCTCAATCATATTGAGACCAAACGAATCCTGCCCCTCTGCTGCATCTTTTGGCTATTCGAAACGTGGGCAAAATCAGAAAAGTCTATTGATTGAATAACTTATTATAATTTTTCTTTCCTTTTAAAAACTAATAGGATATTCAGTGAATGCACCGAGCAAGACGTTCACCACCTTTTGTACGTTCACCACCTGTAACTAGATCGAGACATTTAGCAAATATTACTGCCGTTGATTTTTCTTTAGAATCGTCATCCAGTCGACCAAGTACTCCAGTTCAAATTTCCGATAATCCATTTTTTGAACCCGACCTCACAATTGAGAATCCGGAGAATATTCAGGAACGATTCGTAGATCCTGAACCACTAAACTTTCCTCCGGAACTACCAATCATTCAAACAGAGATTGTTGAGGAACGAACCATTAAATCAGAATCCTCTAGTGATTCTGATTCAACAAATTCAATTATGGAGAATCTGGAACCTTTAAGTATGGAAGACCGAATGAGAGCTAAACGCACTGGCCAAGGTCACGCAATTACTCATCCAGACATTAATGCGCCAGATTATGAAATCAAAGGACAAATTCTACACATGGTGACTAATCAATGCCAATTTAGTGGTGCGCCGAAGGAAGATCCAAATGAACATCTACGTACCTTTAATAGGATCTGCACACTATTTAAAATCCGAGAAGTGGAGGATGAACAGATATATCTCATGTTATTTCCCTGGACTTTAAAGGGAGAAGCCAAAGATTGGTTGGAATCGTTACCTGAAGGGGCGATTGATACATAGGACGTTTTAGTTGAAAAATTTCTTAAACAATTCTTTCCGGCATCTAAAGCCGTAAGACTTCAAGGAGAAACATCTAAAGCCATTACCACAAGAAGTGGTACAACACTTAAACCACCTGAAATACCTGTAACTTCTGATGAAGCTATTCCTACTCCACGAGAACCACAACCTAATCAAGATAAGGAAAAAGAACCGGTAGTTGAAAAGGTTAATGAAGATAACACAGTTAAGGCTAAACCTTATGTTAAACCATACCAACCACCACTTCCTTACCCGAGTAAAATGAAGAAAGAGAAACTTGAAGCCGAGCAATCCAAATTCTTGGATATGTTTAAACAGATAAATGTAAATCTTCCTTTCATTGATGTAATTTCAGGAATGCCTAGATATGCTAAATTCTTGAAAGATCTAATCTCAAATAGAAAGAAAATGGAAGAACTCTCGGTTGTTACTATGAATGCTAATTGTTCAGCAGTGCTGTTGAATAAGATACCAGAAAAACTATCTGATCCAGGAAGTTTCACAATTCCATGTTTTCTGGGTAGTCTTAGTTCAATAGAAGCATTAGCAGACTTAGGTGCTAGTATAAATCTAATGCCGTATTCACTATACGCTAAACTAGACCTTGGAGAATTGAAACCAACAAGAATAAGCATACAACCAGCCGATAGATCAATAAAATATCCTAGAGGGATAATGGAGAACATGCTAGTTAAAGTTGGTACTTTAGTATTTCCAGTAGATTTTGTTGTTCTGGATATGGAAGAAGATTCTCAAGTTCCTCTCATATTAGGAAGACCATTCTTAAACACGGCTAAAGCAATGATAGACGTGTTCGGTAAGAAATTGACCCTAAGTATAGAGGACGAGAGTGTTACCTTTTCAGTTGATAGAGCAATGCAACAACCACAATCTGCAGATGATACATGTTATTATATTCAAACTATAGATGCACATGCAGAATTACTAGAAGAATTTCCAGAATTACAAGGAACAGGAGAATGTTCTTTAGGAGAAAGTAATGAACCAATTGATGAAGCTGAAATGTTAGCTACACTAATAGCTAATGGATATGAACCAACAACAGAAGAAATTCAAATGCTAAAAGAAGAAGACAGATATCGATACAAATCATCGATAGAAGAACCTCCGAAATTAGAGTTAAAGCCACTTCCAAACCATTTGGAATACGCTTATTTACATGGTGAATCTGAATTACCTGTAATAATATCGTCTTCTCTTACTGAAAATGAGAAATCACAACTCATTTCTGTGTTGAAAGCTCATAAACCAGCCATTGCATGGAAGATTCATGATATTAAAGGAATAAGTCCTTCGTATTGCACACATAAAATCCTTATGGAAGAAGGTCATAAAACGTATGTGCAACGCCAACGAAGACTAAATCCTAATATGCAAGATGTAGTTAAGAAAGAGATTATTAAACTGCTAGATGCAGGTTTAATTTATCCAATCTCTGATAGTCCATGGGTAAGCCTAGTTCAATGCGTGCCTAAGAAGGGTGGCATGACTGTCATTACAAATGAGAAAAATGAGCTTATTCCTACTAGGACTATAACAGGATGGCGTGTGTGTATTGATTATAGAAAATTAAATGACGCCACCAGAAAAGATCACTTTCCCTTACCTTTCATTGATCAAATGTTGGAAAGATTAGCCGGAAATAGTTACTATTGTTTTCTAGATGAATTTTCCGGATATTTTCAAATTCCAATAGCACCCGAGGACCAAGAGAAAACCACATTCACGTGCCCTTATGGTACTTTTGCTTACAAACGCATGCCATTTGGACTTTGCAACGCCCCTGCAACCTTTCAAAGGTGTATGATGGCGATTTTTCACGACATGATAGAAGAATGCATGGAAGTTTTCATGGATGACTTTTCAGTCTTCGGTGATACATTTGAATCATGTCTAGTTAATCTGGAACGAATGCTTATTAGATGCGAACAATCAAATCTAGTACTTAATTGGGAGAAATGCCATTTCATGGTTAAAGAAGGCATCGTTCTTGGACATAAAATTTCAAAAGAAGGAATTGAAGTGGATAGAGCTAAAGTAGATGTAATTGCTAAACTTCCACATCCCACCAATGTTAGAGGAGTTAGGAGCTTTCTAGGGCATGCCGGTTTTTACCGACGTTTCATAAAAGATTTTTCTAAAATTGCCACTCCTATGAATAAACTCCTAGAAAAAGATGCTCCATTCATCTTTTCAGATGAATGTATCAAATCTTTTAATATTCTTAAAGAGAAACTCACTAATGCGCCGATCATGTTAACACCAAATTGGAATCTACCATTTGAACTAATGTGCGATGCAAGTGATTTTGCAATGGGAGCCGTTTTAGGACAAAGGATTGAAAAACGATTTCAACCTATATATTATGCTAGTAAGACGTTACAAGGAGCACAAACGAACTATACAACTACTGAAAAAGAACTCCTTGCTATTGTCTTTGCTTTTGACAAATTTCGATCATATCTCGTTCTAGCAAAAACGGTGGTCTATACCGACCATTCTGCTCTTAGATACCTATTTTCGAAACAAGATGCTAAACCAAGATTAATCCGTTGGATCTTACTCTTACAAGAGTTTGATATTGAAATCCGAGATAAAAGAGGAGCGGAAAATCTCGCCGCTGATCATCTTTCTCGTCTTGAAAATCCCGAATTAGAAGTTCTAAATGAATCGGCCATACAAGACAACTTTCCTGATGAATATCTATTGAAGATAGATTATAATGAAATACCATGGTTTGCAGACTATGCAAACTACTTAGTTTGTGGATTCCTTGAAAAAGGATTATCGTACCAAAAACGAAAGAAATTCTTCAGTGATATAAAACACTATTTCTGGGAAGATCCACATCTGTTTAAAAGTTGTCCCGATGGAATAATACGCCGATGTGTATTTGGAGATGAAGCTAGTAAAATATTAAACCATTGTCACACAGGACCAACAGGAGGGCATTATGGGCCTCAACTAACAGCAAGAAAAGTTTATGATGCTGGATTCTATTGGCCTACAATTTACAAAGACGCACACCTTCTTTGCAAATCCTGTGATGCTTGTCAAAGGGCCGGAAAAATAAGTCAACGTGATGAAATGCCACAGAATGTCATCCAAGTATGTGAAGTATTTGACATTTGGGGTATTGACTTTATGGGTCCATTTCCAAAATCTCATAATAATCTATATATACTCTTAGCCATTGATTATGTATCTAAATGGGCGGAAGCACAAGCTCTCCCAACTAACGATGCACGAGTTGTAGTCAACTTTTTAAAACGTCTTTTTGTAAGGTTTGGAACACCGAAAGCTTTAATAAGTGATCGGGGAACTCATTTCTGTAATAATCAACTTGAGAAAGTTCTTAAAAGATATGGAGTAACTCATAAAATCTCCACCGCATATCATCCACAAACAAGTGGACAAGTTGAAAATACCAACCGAGCTTTAAAACGTATTCTAGAGAAAACCGTAGGATCAAATCCGAAGGAATGGTCCATTAAATTAGAGGATGCACTCTGGGCTTTTAGAACAGCCTACAAAACTCCAATTGGAACCACACCTTTTAGACTTGTTTATGGAAAAGCATGTCATCTTCCAGTAGAAATTGAACACAAAGCATTTTGGGCTTTGAAGACATGTAATCTTGATTTACATGAAGCTGGACGTCTACGATTAAGTCAACTAAACGAATTAGAAGAATTAAGACATGAAGCATACGAAAATATGTTAATCTATAAAGAAAGAACGAAGAAATGGCATGATAAAAGAATCAGAAGTTCAAAAGAATTTAAAGAAGGAGACAAAGTTCTTCTTTTCAATTCACGATTCAAGCTATTTCCTGGAAAATTGAAATCAAGATGGTCTGGACCATTCATAGTCAAAAGAGTTTTCCCATACGGAACGATAGAATTAATAAATTCAAGTGGGATTGAATTTAAAGTTAATGGTCACAGAGTTAAACACTACATAAATAGTCCGATGGAAGTCGACAACGAAGTTAATCACAATTTCGACACCACAGCTAACTAAGTGTGGGGAGAATCAAGTCTTTAAAGGATAATATGTATTTCTGTTAGAGTTAGATTGTCTGTTTTCGTGTAGTTCTCGAAAATGGAACCCGAATGGTCTTTCCCTAGCAGACCCTAAAGAACTAGTCTTCTCCCCCCATTCTGAATTTTTAATTTTTTTAGGTTTTTACAAAATGAAGACTGCCTGTGAACTAAATCATGGTCTAATGCTACACGCTTTGATCACTAAACGTAATAATGACACACTTCCGAGTGAAATAGTATCAGTAATCAGAGAAAGAATGGACGGAGTTAGAAAAGAATCCAGATGCGAAGATAATAAGTTACAATTTGGTAAAGGAAAATCAAAATCCGCAGCGAAAAGAAGAGCACGACACCTAGAAAGATGTCACAAATGCGGAAAATGGTCACATGGAGGTAAATGTTCAAATAATCAAACCTATTCAAACACCGAATTTGTTACTTTATGCAGAGACGGACCGTTCATATGTTTAGAAGAAAAGACACTGAATGCTCGAGGTTACGCCTATGTAGCTTTGGAAAACCAATTAAACCGACTATCTTATGAATGAGATAGATCATATAACTAAGAAATCTATTTCACAGGTATGTTTGTACAGTTTTTATTTTTTTTATTTTATTTTTAACCTTTTGATAATAAACGCTAATTTGTTCGCTATAAAGTATTAAATTGGTATTGAATAAAATTAGGTTTGGCGACCGAAATTATTGATATCATTCAAAAATTTATTACATCACTTCGAAATTTAACGTTTATTCTTAAGGTATAAATATCTTTAAACAATCAACCCAAAATATTTCAAAAATTCGTCATGAGTTAAATTAGGTCTTGGAACCGAAATTACTTTACCGAAAAGAGGGGCGCATATTTTTGATAATATTTGATTGATTAAAGTGGGATAAAAAGCCAAAAAGATTTTTAATTTTATTTTTACCATGTTTTTAAAATTAATATATAAATCTTAAATTAAAATTATAAACTTTGTAAAAACAATATATTTAAAATTGTAAATATTTGAAAAATTAATATAAGTTTGGTGTGAATTTATAATATAAATTTTTAAATTAAGTTTGGTGTGAATTTTTAATTTTTAAAATATGAATTTTTAATTTTATGCATTTCAAATTTTAAGTTTGGTGTGAATTTTTAATATTAATTATGAATTTTATATTTAAGTTTTGTGAATTTAAAAACAAAAATTTACTTTATCTCATTAAGTTAAAAATATGATTTTTAAAATTCGTCGTAAGTTGAAGACTAGGTCTTTGAACCGAAATTGCTCTACCCGAGGGAGGGACGAGAACTTTTATTATCATTATTTTTAATCTTATTGAATTAAAGTATGCCAAAAAAAATTAAAAAAAACCCAAAAATCTAAGCTTTTAAAACAATCGCTTGAAAAAGACAAATTTTAAAATTTTGTCGAAGGACGGACTAGGACATCGATCCGAAACGACCTCGTCCTAAGAAAAAGGGAAACAAAATTTTAAAATTAATCACTTAATTGTTTTATAAGTTAATTTAAAAAAAAAAAGCTGAAAACACTGTACCCGGACCCCCATGCGATCGCATGGGTTTTACACTTCAACTCCATGCGATCGCATGGAGCTGAAATCCAGGCCAGATACAAGAAGTTCCAGCGGGTCTGTTCTTCACACAAAACACACACATACACCCGAAAAAACTCTCAAATCTTCACCAAATTTGGCCAAAACTCACCGTAATTCGTCATTTTTCTTGCTCTAATCATGCCTAGATTCTCATTCTTCAGCAAATTGGTAAAAATTACACCCCTAAACTCTATAAATTCCTAGTTTTTGTGATAATTACCAATTTTTTACCTAATGCAATTTTGTTAATTTCTAGTGTAATTAGTGTTAAATTGTTAGTATTTTATGCATGTATAACCTAGATTGATGCTATTTAACATAATTTGAAGCCAAAAACTTCAAAATTTTTAGAAATCTAGGGTTTGTGTTCTTGAGCAATTTGGGGCTTTTTGATATAAACAGGTTATGGCCGATTTTTGTCATGAATTATTGCTAAATTGAGTAGTGTAACATGTTTAGATAGTTAAATGATCCAAACAATGATCCTAAACATGATTTTTGGAGATTAAAGTGGACTTTTTAAGTCCAAAATTCATGAACTTGATTAATTTGATATATTTGCCATTTGAGACTTGTTTAATTATTAGTAATGAATATTTTGACATGTTATTTGAGTTAAATGCTTATGAATTTTGTATACATTTTCATATGTGCTTATTTGAAAAGTGTAGAATTGTGAAAAATTGTGAAAATGTGTATAAGTTTAATTTTGATTTAACATGTTATAGTGATTGTTTTAAGTTGTTATTTTGCTAACACTAATGCATATTTGGATGCACAAATTTTGTGTTTAATGTGTTTTGCAGAAAGCCGATACTGGAGGTTCAGGAGCATCATCATCTAGACGACCAGCACCAGCACAAGAACCAGAACCAGAAATGCAGCACGAACAAGAACCACAACAGGAACAACAACAGCCTGATCAGCACATACCTTATTATGATCCGGTACAGTTTGTTGATGAATTCATAGTATTCCCAATGAGGCCGCCAGTAGAATTCCCAACGATTCCTGAGCACACTCTACATCCTAATCTGAGATTTGATAGAAGATGGAGAGATTACGAGACATATCAAAGGAACAAATTCAAATTGGTAACAAAAAATGTAGAGGTGCCAATGGTAATTGATTGGGCCCCTTTGGAAACGGTCCATCTAGCTGACCGTGTTAGACAGCTTTTAGTTCAAAGGTATGGCAGTTCTTCTTTTACAGATTGGGAACGTCTTTTCACCATTCGTAGACCTGTATATAAGGAATGGTGTGTTGAGTTGATGAGTACTGTATCACTTGATACAAATATAGTTAGAATAGATGATAGAAGATTTCTTAGGTTTATCCTTGGCGGTAGGATGTACAGAATGTCCATGCTGGACATGGCCAGGGCCTTACAGATATATACTCCTGGTGAGTTGCTATTACCCGATTGTACAAATTTGATTCATTATGGTGAAAGGGTAGATAGTAACTTTGACGCTGACGCCATTTGGAGGCGTATGTCACATTTTGATGTTTTTACACGAGCAGGAGGACACTCCTATACATATATTGACAGAGCCGAGCTTCGTATTATTCATAGATTTTTGGCTAACACGATTACACAAAGAGGTCATAATAAAGAAAAAATTACCTTATATGATTTATTCTACCTAAAGTGTATCCGGGATCCTAGAAGCTTTGTCAATATCCCTTACTGTGTTGCTTTTTATTTATCTAAAATGGTAGAGGGAATGCAGGACGGGAGTATAATAGGAGGAGGTATTTTTGTTACTCTCATTGGAGAGTATTTAGGTGTTGATAGGAACCAAGGGGGTCCATTACAGATTTGTAGAGAACAGGTTGAGCCCTTAGGATTGAAAGTTTATGTGGGTGCTAAGGTATTGAAAAGTAGACGTAACCAGGCAGTACCCTATGAGGGATCTCATCCTCAGGTAGAGAGAGGCTCAGACGAAGAAATGGAGGAGGCGGAAGACATTAGGGATGTCTTTCGAGATGCTATTCTTGACGTCCACGTTCGTATAGATGAGGAAGCAATGACGAACGCGGCCAGACATAGTATGTATGAGCAGTGGAACTCCGAGCGAGTATACGAGGATTATAGGCGACGCCAACACGATAGCTTGTTAGTTCATCAGCACCAAATCATGAGCCAGCTATCATATCAGGTACCAAATAACTATGTACCTACTCGACCTGCTCATTTTCCGCCACATAGCCCCGATATCCGACCACCCTTTAACCAGTATGACTATAACCAAGCCTATCAGAACACCTATAACCAACAATGGAACCCACCCGATGAGATGAACTGGAACCCCTATCCAGACTGATTTAGTTCCATTTGGTTATTTTTATGATTTTTATGTTTTTATCTTTTGACTTTTCATGTTTAAACTTATGTTATTGGATATATTTGTGTAATTTTTATTATTTTATTATTATTGTGTACTAATATTTCATATTTAGAATTTGAAAGTGGGATATTAAGTCCCATTTCAAATTGCCATGCATGATTATATTTGTATGTATGTATATTGTCGATTGTACAAAACAGGGTAAAACAACGCATTTTCAAAGACTGGCATTAAGTTCTGCAAAAGCTACTAATTTTGACGACAAGATGACAAATAAATGTGATGTAACAACAGACGAAATGAACAAATGATATGCACCATTTATCATTCAGCAAACAAACGCCAATATGTTTGGAAACTTTGGTAAAATTTAATCATTTCTACGCTAATCACCCTCAATAATTTAAATTGTACTGATTTCTTGCAAATGAGGGCATTGCAAGATCTTAAGTGTGGGAAGGGGTTAAATTCTTTCGGATTTTTAAAATTTTTATCTTTATACACTTGGTTACCATTAAAAATACTAGTAAAGCAGTAGTTGTATTAGAATCTAGTACTCTCTGATAATAAAGAACAGCCCTAGTCTTATATACTGACTACCCAATTCTAGTAAAATTTTTCAAAATTTTCAATTAAATGAACTCAAAATCATGTTTATACATATTTATGAACGATAAAACTAGGTGTTAACACCGAAATTATTGTTACCTCGGAAAGGACATAAATTGAGAAACAAACCAAAATGTTAAAATTCATTTAAAATGGAATAGAGAATAATAAAAAGGAAAATAAAAGCCAAGTGTGGGAAAAATTACCAAGTTATCTTAAACATATGTCACATATTTCTGTAACAAATAAACTGAAAATACTTTTGCTTTGGACTAAACTAAACTATTTTACCCGATGAAAGAAAAGAAGAGATGGATCTACACGATGAATCAATTCCATCATTAAAAGGAAGTAAAGTCTTCCGAAAAAGACACGCGCTTCTTGATTTAGGTCAAAAAGTTGTCGTCCAGACCAGCTGTAGGTTGACGAAAAATCTAGAAAAGTCATCACTAAAATCAGCAGGAAATCCACGGACCTCAGCATCAAACAGGGTCGCCAAGTGGTCAGATTTATCCTAACCATGAGAAGGATTTATCTCGTACAATGGGGGGGGGGGCACCATGCAAATTAGCTTGATAAGACTAATGAATCAGATCCCCAGAAAGGATAATCTCCTTAAAAGATCAAAAATCAGCTTTTAAGCCTGATATTACTCAATCCTTGAGATTGACCTTAAAGATTGAGAATTCAAACTCATGGAATTCAATGATATCTAAACTCGAGCTTGAACGAGAAAATATTTTGATCAAAATTACAAACCGATTTGTTTTCTGAAAACCCTATTTTCAATGCGTTCATTACCATTGAACGTAAAATCCTAGGAATTCACCTGGAATTCATTAGGTCACCTGAACCAAATCGGGTGTCAACTGTAAGAACGGTGGTTGCATAGCATGGTCGAAGACAGGACCTTGTGCCAGACCGAAAAATCATAAGGGTGAGCTTTACTATTGATCCTACCAAGGATAGTAATTGCGTCCGACACGTTATAGACCATAATTAAAAGCATGTCAGGGGACATTGCCTTAACAGTTACTTGTTCAACGCTTTCCTTTACAACCGGACGGTAGTTTACCGAAAGGTAATATACGGAGCAAGTGAACTGGACGTGTTGCTTTCCTAATACAAGGTTAGCAAGTGGGTGACACAAAACCATAAGTTTTGAGCTAAAATTTTCAAATATGAAACCCACCAAACCCACAAAAATATTTTGCAAACACCGGTAAAGGGTTATTCCGGAAAACTTATCTAGGGTAAAAACTAGATTTAATTTTCAAAAGATCAAATGTTTTCTTAAAGATCCAATTTCCTTAATGGATCTAAATTTTTATAGTCATGTGGGACTGTAAACCATATCGTTACTACCATTGTTTATACCGCCATATAGAAATCACTGATGTACAAAGTGTGAAGAATAAAGAAGTGATTCTAGTATTTCAAGACGATATTGCTTGAGGACAAGCAACGCTCAAGTGTGGGAATATTTGATAATGCTAAAAACGAACATATATTTCATAGCATTATTCCTCAAGAAAGACAAGCTTTTAGTTGCAATTGTTCTATTTACAAGTGATATTCGTTTAAATAATAAAAGGTGAAGACAAAAGACAGATTCGATGAATTGAAGATGCAAACGACCAAAAAGCTCAAAAGTACAAAATACAATCCAAGAGGTTCCAATTATTGATAAGAAACGTCTCGAAATTACAAGAGTACAAGATTCAAAACGCAAAGTACAAGATATTAAATTGTACGCAAGGACGTTCGAAAATCCGGAACCGGGACCAGAGTCAACTCTCAACGCTCGACGCAACGGACTAAAAATTACAAGTCAACTATGCACATAAATATAATATAATATTTAAATAATTCTTATAATTATTTAATATATTATATTATATTTATAAAACATCGGCACAAGGAAACAAGCAACATGTGAGCTCTCCCAGCTGGCCATGCGATCACATGGCCAGGAAGAAGAAAGTCCATGCGATCGCATGGCATGAAAAGTCAGGCCACATCTCCTATAAATTAGCAGTTTGGTGAACGCAAAAAAAAAAAAATCTATCTTTCTCTTCTCTCCATTCATACGTAATATTTATATTTATAATTTATATTTTAATTTTAATTTTAATTATAATTCTAATAATAAGGGTATGTTAGCGAATATTGTAAGGGTGTAAGTCGAAATTCTGTCCGTGTAACGCTACGCTATTTTTAATCATTGTAAGTTATGTTCAACCTTTTTACATTAATGTCTCGTAGCTAAGTTATTATTATGCTTATTTAAAACAAAGTAATCATGATGTTGGGCTAATTACTAAAATTGGGTAATTGGGCTTTGTACCATAATTGGGGTTTGGACAAAAGAACGACACTTGTGGAAATTAGACTATGGGCTATTAATGGGCTTTATATTTGTTTAACTAAATGATAGTTTGTTAATGTTAATATAAAGATTTACAATTGGGCGTCCCTATAAATTACCATATACACTCGATCGGACACGATGGGCGGGGTATTTATATGTACGAATAATCGTTCATTTAACCGGACACGGGAATGGATTAATAGCCACTAGAATAATTAAAACAGGGGTGAAATTATGTACAAGGACACTTGGTATAATTGATAACAAAATATTAAAACCTTGGGTTACACTCAGTCGACATCCTGGTGTAATTATTAAACAAAGTATTAAAATCTTGTTACAGTTTAAGTCCCCAATTAGTTGGAATATTTAACTTCAGGTATAAGGATAATTTGACGAGGACACTCGCACTTTATATTTATGACTGATGGACTGTTATGGACAAAAACCAGACAGACATATTAAATAATTCAGGACAAAGGACAATTAACCCATGGGCATAAAACTAAAATCAACACGTCAAACATCATGATTACGGAAGTTTAAATAAGCATAATTCTTTTATTTCATATTTAATTTCCTTTATTTTATATTTAATTGCACTTCTAATTATCGCATTTTTATTGTTATTGTATTTAATTGCACTTTTAATTATCGTACTTTTTAATTATCGCAAGTTTATTTTATCGCACTTTTATTATTCGCAATTTCATTATCGTTATTTACTTTACGCTTTAATTTAAGTCTTGTATTTATATATATTATTTTACATTTGGTTTTAACTGCGACTAAAGTTTTAAAATCGACAAACCGGTCATTAAACGGTAAAAAACCCCCCTTTATAATAATAATATTACTTATATATATGTTTGTATTTTTATAAAATTAAACTAATATAGCGTTAAGCTTTGTTTAAAAAGATTCCCTGTGGAACGAACCGGACTTACTAAAAACTACACTACTGTACGATTAGGTACACTGCCTATAAGTGTTGTAGCAAGGTTTAAGTATATCCATTCTCTAAATAAATAAATATCTTGTGTAAAATTGTATCGTATTTAATAGTATTTCCTGCAAAAATATAAGCTATTTTATATACTACTCTGCTGAAACATCACATTTAACCAAAGAAGATCCTAATTTCCTTAATTACCGAAGAACCAAATCTTATTACGAAGATTTTCTCTAAATCCCTTGAATTCCGGAAATCAACCGTGGCTACGTCACCAGTTAAGGTGAACATGTATTTACTCATCTTCACTCTTTTGCGATAGCTTCACTCGTACGCTTCACATAATCGAATCGTTTTATCTATATTAGTCAATAATGAAGAAACTCTATTTATCAACTCATATTCTTCATGAAAACATTTTTATTGTTAGCCATGACAATCTCTATCAAATTTCGGGACGAAATTTCTTTAACGGGTAGGTACTGTGACGACCCAGAAATTTTAGATCAAATTTAAACTTAATCTTCGTATGATTTCGACATGATAAGCAAAGTCTGTAATGTTGAGTCTCAAAAACTTTGGAACTATATTCATGTAACCAATTACCCTTTTTACTGTGCTCGACGATTCACGAACATTTATGTGTATGTAGATATGTATATATAATATATAGTTACATTAATTAAAAACATTAATAAAGTATTAGAGGTATAATACTTTACATGAACATAATTGTTTCAATATATGTTTAATATATTTATCGACGGAATTAAATGATAATATCAAACGATTGAATTATCAGATACATCGTGATATGATTACGGGTCTCTGTTGTGAGGTCCACTGTGATTTAAGAAATCTGTTTTTTTAACAATATTCTGAAAATGGTAAAGTGATTTACAAGTAAGAACAAATGTGTCAATTAACGGGAACTAGACAAAAGTTAGTGGAGATTTCTGTTAAATTTTCAATGCATGCTTTATAATAAATTCCTCATGACTCTTGATAAGTTAATCATTTAACTTTCATAAAATTAATAGTAAGAATATGAAATGTAAAAGGATGTAGAACAAGATAAGCAAATGGATATGTTGATTTAAAATGATTTCATACGTTTAATTGTCCATTGGACTTAACCCTACAATTTACGAAAAAACTGTAAGTAAAAAACTGGAAATCATTA
The DNA here is from genome assembly GCF_046630445.1 of Rutidosis leptorrhynchoides. Lineage (NCBI taxonomy): Eukaryota > Viridiplantae > Streptophyta > Magnoliopsida > Asterales > Asteraceae > Rutidosis > Rutidosis leptorrhynchoides. The sequence continues at coordinate 143,387,313 of NC_092333.1, forward strand.
TGACTTATATATTATATAATTTTACTTTATTAAATGAAAATGTTTTATGATATAACAATTTCTATTATTTAAACCTTTTAAAGAATGATTTTGAATATAACTAATTCTGGAAAACTAAATTATATTTATTCGATTTAGTACGAACACGTTTTTCGATATAATAGAATTTGATTATAAAATGTTTTTATGGATTTTCAATGATATGAAAATAAAAATAAAGATAAAATAAAGATATTTAATGAGCACCAAAAGACTACAACATTTCATCTCAAGATTGTAAGTTAAAATGATGGAAATCACTAAACCTTTGCACGAGAAAAATCATAACTAAATCATACTGACTCGAAAAAAGGTGATTCCGACGTCCAGACGTCCGTAACTCAAAAATATACAACTTTCCTGAAGACACCATACGCGGATCGCGTACCCATCTACGCGAAACGTGTAATGTTTGTTGACATAAAAAGTGATGGATGCTTTTAATTTAACACGTTTATTATTATTATATTATTATATTATCTTATCATAATTATTATATTATTAATTTATATTATTATGTTATTAATTTATGTATATAAATAAATGAGGAGTTCACAGAAACATGTAACACAAACACAGAAATATTACTCCGTATCATTTTATCTATATTTACTCCGCATCAATTTTATTTTTATTTTTCAAAATGGGTTTTCGAGCGGGACAGAGCTAAGGAAATTATGGATTATGGATATGGAGGTTATGGGTAATATTCATGAGCATTGTTCGTGAGGTCAACCTAATATCTATCCATTCCGTTGCGTCTACGTACTCTCCTGCAATATTGAATCACAATATTAATACGTGAGCATTCATATCTTGTCTTTTAAAATATTAATAGTGTATCCATGTCTAATGCTCAAGTATATATATTTATGCATGCTTGTATATTTTAATTTTGTTGTAAGATAGTTTATGATGAAACACGAGTTTGATACATATACCACTGATATAAAGTATATGATATGCATGTCGTTGGAAAGCTATCGAAAAATTAATAACTTTTCATTTAGAAATCGCGAGATTTCGATGAACGGATTAAAAGATATGGTCAACTGAATTATTTTTGACGTTAGTTGAAATTGTGTTTGAAACTACAATTAATATTTAAACAACTTATTTATAAGATTAATAAATTGGATTTTTGGATACTACTAGTCGAGTAAATGAATTCTTATATAAGACACGTCTCGTTCTGTTAACCAATTGTCAAAGTTGACTTTTTGAGATGACTTTTGTTAACTTTTGCATGTCGGTCTCGAGCATTAGGATTGTGATACACTATGACCTGACCTAGCTTGTTAGACATGTATTGACCAACATATGTTCTCTAGGTTGAGATCTACGATTATTTTGCTTTCCGAATTTCGGTCACATTTCGGTGAATGACCTTATGTGCTGCTAAGGTGAGTTTCATATGCTCCCTTTTTAATTGCTTTTGCAATCTATATTTTTGGCCTGAGAATAAATGCACTTTATTTTAAATGCAATGGATACAAGTACATACTAAATTCTACACTGAGTTTGAACCGAAAATCCCTTAGCTTTGGTAACTAGTAACTGCTGGTAATAAGAACTGGTAGGCGCGAGTAGTTATATATGGATCCATAGGGCTTGACATCCCCGTCTGTTCCAGGTATAGAAACCCTAGCCTGAACTATAAAACAGACGTATGCAATTTGAGTTTAGTACATGTTGGATTGCGTGTATTATACATGTTGGTTGCATATATGTTAAAACAGGGGTACTTATTATAACGTTAAAGCTTAGTTACCAGGGTGCTCAATTTCGTAGAATATTTTGATAAACGTTTCTGGATGAAACAACTGAAATCTTGTGATCCACCTTTATATACAGATTATGCGCAACATTAAAACTATGAACTCACCAACCTTTGTGTTGACACTTTTAAGCATGTTTATTCTCAGGTTCCTAGAAGTCTTCCGCTATTTGCTTATATGTTATACAAGCTATGTGCATGGAGTCATACATGCTTTATTCGAGAAAACTTTGCATTCACAAAATCATCACCATGTATCTTATTTGACTGTATTGTCAACGGATGTATTGTTAAATACTATTATATACGGTGATTGTCTATACGTAGAAATCATCAAATGTCGAAAACTTTGGATTTATATATTCATTTATGGTGTGCCTTTTCAAAAGAATGCAATGTTTACAAAACGTATCATATAGAGGTCAAAATCTCACTATGAAATCAATGAATGATGTATTCGTCCAAATGGATTTGGACGAGTCATCACTCAAATCATCAAATATTCAACAAACATAATCACCACAATTTATTCAAATCACAAGCATTGTTATCGAATCACAAACATTGTTTTCAACCATAAATTACCAAAGATAACTGGTTAATTACGAGAATGAATCAAACCACGTTGGTCCATGTTGTTGTGGACCTTGACCTCCTAAATCCATGTTCCTTTGCCTTTTTGCCTCCTCTTGGCTTCGTCTCATCATTTCGAATTGATGCAAGTCTTGTGCTTGGCGAAGGGCTTCTTCACGATCGTATTCGTATGGATGAAAGTTTGAAGGGTTGGTTTGGTCATATAGTGGGAATGGTGGAGCAATGGTAAACATACCATGGGGGTCTTGGTGCATTATTTGCATTGCATGCACATTCCAAGCGGCTTGCGCTCGGTTCCCCCAATGATAATATCTATTTTTGTTTTGGTCTTCCCTTTTCCTAAGATCCATTTGGTTAAATCGGTTCTCTAGCCATTCTTGACTAACACCAAAACTACCACCCAATCGGCTAGGACCCACCCCACTTGGGGCACCCTCAAAATGTGGTGGTGAGTCTTGACCTCCTTCATTCCCTTCTCCCTCTTCTTCATCTTCATCATCCTCATCCGAATCTACGTACATCAAATAGTAGTTGTTCTCCCTAATCACGATTTTCCCACCCTTATAATCAACATAACCAAACCTATTCATTTCAAGTCGCTCTAATCAGGTGTTAACTTAAGAAATTCCTTGGTGAGTAGATCTAAAGATTTGCTTCCACACTTTGATCAGTTATTCCTCATGGAAACAAAGGAGAGCTTGTTCAATTTCATCAAGCATTACCGTCTGGGCCAATATGGAGCTATCGATGTATTTGGTGGGGTGGACAACTTGATTGATTCTATGTTCCATTCGTTCCATAAGGGTTCAACTTTCAGTTTGATTTCCGAATTTGAATTCGATTTTTGATTCAGTTTCTGAATCTGATTTAGATTTTTGGATTTACCTTTTTAAATTCGGTTAACTCGAAAACATGATTCAACTAATAATATATTAAATTATTAATACATAAAGGCATCAAACCGATTTCAAAATTAAAAGTTGAATGAAAAATTATTTTTTTATGATTTAGTTAATTATGATTTTTTCCGCTTTAACATAAACCGGACCGAATTCAAATTCGATTTTCAGTTCGGTTCCATTTTAGACTTTGAATTTGAGTTCGCTTTTATAATTGGTTTTTGGTTTTAAAGTGAACAAACATAACCGAATATGTTAATGGGATGTTTGGATTTGCGTTTTGAAATTTGATTATGCATATAATCAGGTAATCATATGTAGGAAAAATGTGTTTAACATAAATGGTGTTTAATTTTGTTGTATAATAAAATAAAAATCTAATAATCAATTTAGGTGTTTGACAGATTAAATTATTAAATAGATTAACAAATAAATTATCAAAAGAAACATTCTTTTATATATGGATTTAATTTAGGGAGTTTGTATACGATTATTTTGGGAAGGAATATGATGGAAATAAAAAAATTAATAATCACATTTTGTTGGGGTAAGAACATTGTTACTTTTATATTTTCACGGATCCGTATGACTCCTAAATCATATGTAATTCATTTTTATATTTATCTTGTCATACACTCTTAAATATTTACTTACAATTTAAAAACGTAATAATCAAAAAGTCATCTCCAAAACACAAACACCCCATAAGAAAATTGAAACTTAATCCATGAACCCCTTATTAAATTATGGAAATTGTTTCCATGATTTTTAGTTACGAAGATCTGATTATGAGTTATTAAATGAAAAATAAATCAAAATGAGAAATTGGAAAGCTGGTTTTTAAGAGACCCAACAAATTCCTAATTGAAATTAGGGGGTACATTCTTCTATTATTAATAATTATTTTATAACATCAGAAGATTTTACGTCGTTGAATGAGTCTATACAAGAACAATTGAATGATGTAGAATCATCAATAATCGAGATTCCTTATTTAGATTCTTTAAGGTATGAATAGTTCATTGATTTGTATTAAGGGATTTTTGAATTCTTGTCTTGGAATAGAAACAAATGGGAGAAAATGGATTAACATTAGCTAGCTTGATCGGATCCATTCTCAGAAGATCAATCATGAACCCAATAGATCGTTCCTTTATCCAAAAAAATGAAATAGGTGACTTCATTTAGGAGAGTGTAGATGAACTTCATGTTGAGTCCAATTACAAATACAGTTGTTATTAGTTTTGGATTACTTATTGTAGTGGGTTTCTAATTCCTAGAGCCCAAATAGATTAGCCCATTAGCCTATAAATACCATGGGTTGTATTGTTTTATTTTAACTCATTCAATAAAAAAAGTACGGAGTATTCATCTCCTATACTCAATTTCTCATGGTATCAGAGCAAAAGATCCCAATTAAACCAAAACCCTAATTGAACGCTATTCGATCAATTCATTCGATCAAATCATCTTCCCCAATTCTTTATCTAAAACGTTTTCCAGCTCTTCAATTATTCATCTACATCTGCATTCTAATCTCCATCCCAAAATGTTTCGAGAACCACCATCACAAACAAACAAATCAACAATCTTGAAATCAAGATTAGTTCCAAACCTTGAATTGAATCACTAATCGATCGATACCATCATGGCAGGAGATGAATCCGAAAGCCACGATTGATATCACTTCACCATACTTTCTAACACCGTCAGATCAACCAGGACAGAACTTCATCGGAGACAACCTTCTCCGTGATGGCAACTATAGCAATTGGAAAGAAGAGACGACGAATGCTTTGTTTGCCAAGAATAAGTTTTGTTTTATCGATGGTACTTTACCTATGCCCGTTGAAGGATCAAACGATCGTGTTATATGGCAACGGTGTAATGCTATGGTAAGGGGCTGGCTAGTAAATTCAATGGAGAAGGAACTTAAAAACAGCGTCAAATATGCTGCAACTGCACGTGACATTGGGACGATTTTAAAGAAAGGTTTGACAAAGAAAATGCTCAGAGAGCTTATGAATTACGAAGAACCCTTACTTCTGTTCATCAAGAAAACATGACTGTTTCAGCGTACTATACAAAGTTGAGAGGAATTTGGGATGAAATCCAATCTGTAAGTCCCTCACCATTGTGTACATGTAATCTTTGTACTTGTAATCTTGGTAAATCGTTGAACGATATGCGTGATAAAGAAAAATTGTACGATTTTCTAATAGGACTTAATGAAGAGTACAGTAGTATTAGATCACAGATTCTGAGTATCAGTCCACTTCCATCGCTTGTTACTGCTTTTCACATGGTAAACCAGGATGAGCAGCAGAAGAAAATTGGGACTAATCGGGTTACAAATATGGAAAGCAGTGCTTTTCAAACATTCGGCAAGAAACAACAAGGAAAAGGAAATAACTGGGTATCGAACAAAAGAGATGAACGTGACAACAGAGGTAACGAAGAATGTGCTTACTATAAAAAGTCGGGTCATATCATGGAAGGGTGTTTCGACATTATTGTGTATCCGGATTGGTGGACTAAAAAGGCCAAAAATCAATCAACTAAATCACGTTTTCAATCGAAGGCTGCAAATGTTACTGGGCAATTACAGGGCATCACGAAAGAAGATTATGAATTCTTACTCAAATTGATTCAGTCATCCAAAGCGAAGGAGTCCATTCCAAATGCAAACATGACAAGTATAATCGATACTTTAAACTCATGGATTATAGACTCAGGAGCTAGTGATCATATAACTAATCGAGAAGAATGGTTAGATAATGTTATATCGCATAAAACAATTGGTCCAGTGATAATACCAAATGGAAATAGTGTTCCTGTTGAAAGAATTGGAAACGTGAAACTAACAGATGGTATTAGTTTAAAACGTGTTCTAAACGTTCCCGAGTTCAAGTGTAACTTGTTAACTGTTGGTAAATTGAGCAATGATTTAAATTGCTCACTTATGTTTTTTCTAAAAAAATGTTTCATACAGGACTTACGATCGAGGAACCTGATTGGGATGGGTGAACTTCGTGATGGTTTGTATTATCTCAAGCCTTTCAAGAGCATGAAGAAGGCTATGTCAACGTGGATAAAGAAGAGTTTTTAGCACCAAAGACTTGGACATGCTTCACATAATGTGCTTAAAAAAATAGAGTCTCTAAAGGATGTAGATAAACATGAACTATATTGTGATTCTTGTATTCAAACTAAGAAAATTAGATTACCATTCCCTACTAGTTTTTCTAAAACTAATGCTGCTTTTGATTTAATACACATCGACATTTGGGGTAAATATCAAAATGCCTCGATTACAGGTGCTCATTATTTTCTTTCCATCATAGATGATCATAGTAGAAGTGTGTGGATTTATTTAATGAAACTCAAATCTGAAGCAGCTCATCATTTAGTTTCATTTTACAATATGGTAGAAACGCAGTTTGGTAAACGCATCAAAAGAATCCGTACCGATAATGGTACTGAATTCCAATCCAATTATTTGTTGGAATTTTACAAACAAAAGGGTATAATTCTCGAAACCTCGTGCCCTTATACACCACAACAAAACGGTGTGGTGGAAAGAAAGCATCGTCACTTGCTAGAAATGAGTCGCGCATTACGTTTTGAAGCGTCTCTTCCAATTGAATTTTGGGGAGATTGTGTACTAACGGCGACATACATCATAAACAAACTCCCGAATAGTGCACTCGATTTCAAAACTCCACATGAAGTTTTGCTTGGAAAAATTCCGACCTATAATCACATGAAAGTTTTTGGTTGTTTAGCATATGCGCATGATCACTTCTATAAACAGGACAAGTTCGGCGAAAAGGGGAGGCCTTGTGTTTTTGTAGGATACCCGATGGGACAAAAGGGTTACAAATTATTTGATATTCAAAGTGAAAAATTCTACGTAAGTAGAGATGTCGTATTCGTCGAAGATAAATTTCCTTTTAATCCTAATTATGATGGCCATAAAACTATCATAAAGGATCATTTGGAAGATACCCTTCAAGGAGTGCAAGACGCAGATTATGATACCGACTACAATCAAATAAATCGTGATCAAAGTAATGACGATGTCATAAACCAAAATCAAAATACTCATGAGTCACATGAGGATGAAAACTCTCAAAATAATAATCAAACTAATGTTGATACAACACAAAGTACCAGCAACGAGTCTAATCAAACTAATGTTGATACAAACCAAAGTAGCAAAAACGAGTCTACTTCCATTCGACAAAGTACAAGAATGAAAACTCGTCCGAAACATCTTCAGGACTTCATTCTCGACGTGCCTCCATCTATTGGTGTCACTTATCCTTTGTCAAATTTCGTCTCTTACGATAAGTTTTCAAAGATGCATCGTGCCTTTCTTTCTGCTATTACATCCAATGATGAACCCAAATACTTTAAACAAGCGGTACAACATTCACATTGGAGGGAGGCAATGGCCAAAGAAATTAAGGCCCTTGAAGAAAATAACACATGGAAGATCACACAATTGCCTTCAAATAAAAAGGCTATCGAATCAAAATGGGTGTATAAAATCAAGTACAAGCCCAACGGAGAAATAGAAAGATATAAAGCGCGTCTTGTTGCAAAGGGCTACACACAAATTGAAGGGATTGACTTTCATGAAACCTTTGCACCGGTGGCTAAACTAGTGACTGTAAGATGTGCATTAGCGGTTGCCGCTAAAAGGAAGTGGATTATTCATCAAATGGATGTCAACAACGCTTTTTTGCAAGGAGACCTTGAAGAAGAAGTATACATGAAAATACCTCAAGGCTTCAACAAATCGAATACTAACGAGGTATGTAAATTACAAAAATCCATTTATGGTCTTAAACAAGCCTCTAGAAATTGGTATCAAAAATTTACCAAGTCTTTAATTGGTATTGGTTTCAAACAATCTTATGCGGATCATTCCATGTTTACCTTTCGACAAGGGAATGTTCAGGTTGTTGCTCTTATATATGTGGATGATGTACTGTTAATGGGTAATGACGAAAATGTCATAACTAGTGTTAAGCAACATCTACATGCGAAGTTTAGTATCAAGGATTTGGGGCCATTAAAATACTTTCTTGGCATAGAAGTGGCACGATCACCCAAAGGAATAGTCCTTAGTCAACGTAAGTATACGTTGGATATTTTAGAAGATTGTGGTGTGCAAGGTATTCGCACTAGCACATTTCCCATGGAGCAAAATTTGAGGTTATCTCATGATGACAAAAGTGATGAGGTTGATGCTTCACAATATAGAAGGTTGGTAGGACGCTTATTGTATCTAACCGTTACACGCCCGGATATATCTTATTCGGTAAACCAACTAAGCCAGTTTATTAATAAGCCTCGAAAGAGTCACATGGATGCTGCTACACGTGTTTTACGATATTTAAAGACCACGCCTGGACAATGTTTATTTTTTCCTTCTAATGGAGGTTTGGGTCTTGTAGCTTATTGTGATGCGAGTTGGCTTAGTTGTCCATCTACTAAGTGATCAGTTACAGGATATTTCATAAGTTTGGGAGGTGCGCCAATTTCTTGGAGGACAAAGAAACAAAGTGTAGTTTCTCGCTCGTCTGCTGAATCCGAGTATCGAGCAATGGCCACAACTGTGTGTGAGATTTTATGGCTACGTTGGTTACTTAAAGATTTAGGTGCAAATCAAGAAAATGCTACTTCTCTTATGTGTGACAATGAAGCAGCACGACACATTGCGAATAATCCGGTATATCATGAAAGAACGAAACATGTGGAGATGGATTGCTATTTTATTCGGGAACGAATTCAAAGTGGCGAGATTAAGCCGTGCTATATCCACACAGATCACCAACCTGCAGATATCTTTACAAAGGCTCTAGGGGCGGATCGATTTCGTTATCTTCGTGACAAGTTGGGTGTTCGTAACCTTCACATTCCAACTTGAAGGGGAGTGTTGAGTCCAATTACAAATACAGTTGTTATTAGTTTTGGATTACTTATTGTAGTGGGTTTCTAATTCCTAGAGCCCAAATAGATTAGCCCATTAGCCTATAAATACCATGGGTTGTATTGTTTTATTTTAACTCATTCAATAAAAAAACCTACGGAGTATTCATCTCCTATACTCAATTTCTCACTTCATATTCGCACGTTGGCTTTATTACAAGACAAAATCACAAAAAAACCCACAAGATAAAAGTTACTCAAGTCCGTCAACCTTGTCCAGGATCACTTTTGTTTGACGAACATTTTTTAAACTTACTTATTTCAGAATCTGACAAGACAAATTGGATATCAACTGCCCACACGGCCACACACATAAAGTGTCCAATATCTCAATTCCACATCTAAAATGTAAAATTCCATTACACCAATAACAGTATAACTTCCAATATACCAAAATACCCTTACTAATCAACTTCTATTTATACCCATCTTTGTGCTCAAAATGTAATCACACAAAATGGGTTCCATTCCTTATGTTGTAGAAGACTGTCATGGCATTGTTCAAATCTTTAGTGACGGTTCTATTCACCGTCACGAAAACATCGATTTTTCTCATTTCCAAGTTATAGACGACGGTTCTGTGTTCTGGAAAGATTATTGTTACGACAAAAAAAATAACCTCAGCCTCCGCATATACACGCCCAAAACCGCCACAAAACTACCGGTCATATACTTTCTCCACGGTGGCGGATTTTGTCTCGGGTCATTTAAATGGCCAAATTTCCATAACTGTTGTCTACGTCTTGCCTCTGCCCTCCACGTCATCGTGGTGGCCCCGGACTACCGTCTTGCACCGGAGCATAGGCTTCCGGCTGCCGTAGACGACTCACTTGGTGCCTTATTTTGGCTCCAAATGGCGCCTAAATTAGGTGGTCAACCAAGCGTTGACTTTTTTGGCTTTGATAGATTTTTTGTAATAGGAGACTCTTCTGGTGGGAACATAGCGCATCATTTGGCTGTGAGGTTGGGACCCAGTTCGCCGGAGTTAGGGCCGATCAAGATACGTGGGTATGTGATGTTGGCGCCATTTTTTGGCGGGACGGAGAGGACGGCGTCGGAAGTGGAAGGGTTGCCGGAAAAAGTGTTAACGGTGGAACTTCTTGACACGTAAGTTTATTTTAAATTCATGCAAAAGGGTATGTTGATTTTCCATCCTCAGACACTGCTTTCGTACTTAGATATGGTGGGGTCCTCACATCTCTTTCTACAAAAAGACCACGGATACCTTTTCACATTATATATTTTACTAGTTTTTTTAGCCGTTGTTGAATGAAAATTGTAAATATTAGTTTTTAAAATTGTTAATTTGCCAACAATTATATATGTTATCGATGAAATGTAGACTTTAATTAGGAACATGATAACGTAAATACAATAGAATTGTTACATAATAGTCTTTTATGGAAAAGCATGTGAAAAAGCCCGTGCTTTGCATGATGTATTTAAATACAATAAAAAATAATTAAATACAAAGAAACAATTGTAGAGAGTAATAAATTCTTATAAAAACTAATAAAAATAATATAGTAACTAAAAGGTAATTAATATTATTTAATTATTTATTAAATATAATTATAGTAAATAACTAATTGATTTATTTAGTTAATTTTGTCATATTCATATTATTAATTATTAACTATATTAATTATTAGATAAAGAATAAAAAAAATACGTATGATCAAATAATGATTTTGTTTCCGTGAATGTTATTAGAGTAATAATTAAATTAATGATTATTTATAGTAAATATTTTTGAATTCCATGATACTGATTGTAGGTAAATTTCAACTTATATAAAAATATAATTTAGACATATTATTTAATTAAGTTTAATTGAGAAAATGACACATGTGCAAATTTAATTCAGTTTAATTGAGAAATTGAAGATTAATTAAGAAATTGACACATGAGATTATTGACACGCGTTTTATAATAGTGTATAGATAGATAGATAGATAGATAGATAGATAGATAGATAGGTAGGTATTATATTTTTATAAAAAAAAAAAAGTTTATGGTTATTGCAAGGCTTATATACGTAGTTAACATGTTTTATATATCAGCGATTATCAAATACTTTTTAATCAATAATAATAACGAGTTGGCTTAGTGGTGGTGGCGTTACTTCTCATACGGGAGGTTAGGAGTTTGACTTTCACCCGCTACAAAATTTCTTTTTCTATTACCCGTCCATTTCAAGGGCCTCGGAGTTTGCAGACATCTTGCGTTTGTGCCTCACTCGAGTGGATTTTACCACACGCGATGGTCGTATAGATTCATCGTGGGTATGACTATAATAGTTCGTCCACGAAAATGATCGGGTGAGTGGGTTCTGACATCACGTTTGAATCCTCGTCAATTACTCCTAACCACCGTTAAAAATATATTTTTCATCAACGATTATTAGATGGTTCAATGATTTAATACATGTTAATAAACAGCCTAAGAGCTATGTTTAGCAAAATTCATCCAACTAAAAATAGCCTGAAAGTTATATTAAAAATTGGAAGATAAAAGATCATTAACTTTATTATTACGTTTATTCTTTAACGTTTATTCTTTATCCTTTATTTGAAAAAAAAGTAACTCTGTCTCGAAAAAATAATTTGAAAGATAGACGTATATATAATTTGCATATTACCAATAACTACCTACTTATTTAAAGTATCTTATTGTAACCAACTAAAAGTATCATATATATTTAGACAAATATATTAAAAGATTAATATTTTTACCTCAATTTTTTATTTTAATTAAACATGATTATTTTATCAAATGTTAATTAAAAGAAGAGTATTGTACTTTTAAGTTAGAACATCGTTACAAAATTAACTATACTCAATTTTAAGTAAATCATGGGCAAGTCTGATCATTGGCACTTATATGAGGATAATTGGATATAGATGACCTCGTGAATAATGATTCTTACGACTGAATATTTATTAAATTGTGTTATGTTCGTAGAAGATTAACGGCACTGTATGTTCTAATTATCAGGCTTGCATATGTTCGTTTTCTTTAGGTAAGTGTCAATAATTATGCTTGCATATGATTTATATAAAAAAAATGAAGTATCGTTAATTTTTTGACGGAGTTCTAACTTTAAAGTTAAGATATTCCTCTTTGTGATTAACATAAAAAAATAAAAAAAAAATTAACGTTAAAATAAATATACCTAAAATAAGAAAGTGAGGTAAAAAAGTTATCTTTTAGTGGAATTTTCCCTATATATTTATATATAATAACTACTCCGTATAATTATTAAAGATAATCTTTAAGGATATGTTACAAGTCTTTAGTAAAATTAAGTGTGCTTCTTTTGCTTTTTTCATCGGTATAGACACGCACGTCCTAATGTTTTCAATATATAAAAATGCACTTGAACTCAAAATTTATTGATCGGAGGAGCTATCTCGAGGACCTTTTATTATTATCTTAATACAGTATATATATTATTAGACAAAGTCACTACTACAGTACTACTACTACCCTATGTTTAATGTTTCCATTGGATTCAACTATCCTTTCACACTAATTTTCAAGAGTATTTTGGTCGTTTTGCTCCCTTCAACTTATTGTTTAAGTGTCTAGATTATGTAATAAGGAGTATATATCATACCAATTTGTATGATAGGTTTTGGAGAATGTCACTGCCGGTTGGGAATACAATGGATCATCCATTTGCGAATCCATTCGGTTCGGAAAGCAGAAGCCTCGATTTAATTAAGCTTGACCCGATACTCGTAATGGTAGGAGGGGATGAAATAATGAAAGATCGAGTGAAATTATATGCAGAAAGGTTAAAAGAGGTTGGAAAGACAGCACACTATGTTGAATTCAAAGGAAAACAACATGGGTTCTTCACCCATGAGCCTTATTCGGATGTTTCGGAGTCTGTTTTGAATCTAATCAAAGATTTTATGTCCGAACAATCTAGGTAGTTAACCTATTTGGGTGATCGATCAACTAAAATTTGTGTATTGAGCCGAACGTTTGTTTGATTAATGTATGAAAAATTTATCTTATTATCGTGTAAAATAAGCATGTTGTATGACTAGTTGCAATATCTTCATGCTTTCTAGGTTTTTTTTTTTTTTGGTTTTTTCATGTAAAATAAGATTGAGTTTTTTCACTTTTTTTTTTTTTCTTTGTTTGTAAAATAAGCATGTTGTTTATCTAAGCCGTACGTGTTTAAAAGTTTTACATGTGAACGTAGTCTTTGCTGAATACATAGATAGCCATTTTTTTTATTTTCGGTGTTAAAAAAAAAAATTTAATAAATAAATTACTAGACTTAACATCAAATAATCTATTATGTAAATACAACTAAACAACATGTATAATATGTAGAGGAAATTGTAGTTATTAGTTACATTCGCATCATCGTTTTTCTGTTAAAAATACCGGCCGGGCAAGCATTGTAAAGTTAACTGGCTATTATTATAACATAAAAATACCAGTATTGCTAAAGTGAAAACAAAATAAAATGTATATAACAATAATAGATATGTATAACAATTAAATAGTCCTACACCTAGAATTTAACATCAAGAAAAAAAAATTTTAATAAATAATTGAAAAGATTTAAAGAATAACACCAGAAATTATCACACACTTTGAATAACAATCCAAATCCAAATCCAAAATTACAATCTTCGGCAAAAACTCAAATATAACCAAAATTACAATAGCAATGTTTCGAATACAGTGTGATTGAACTACAAACAATATGTTTGTAATTCTAAAACTAGCAGAATCGAAGAACATGATGAAAGAAATCACCAAGATGATGAAGATGGAAAACAATCGTATGAAAACCCTAAATCGCCAGAGAGAAAAATAAGAATGAGCTGAATACCCTAAAATCTCATAATACGGGTATATAAGTTAATATAATTTAAGAAATTGCAAGCAAGACCTTGAACTTTATATCTTCATGAAACAGGCTCAAATATCTTTAACAGCAACACAAAACTTTAGCTTTTCACACTTTGACCCCATAACTTTGATAACAAAAGAAAACATAAACCTGCAACATGCACAAAAGCTAATCATGCCATGAGACAATATCAAACAAAAGAAATCAGATTGATATTTTAACATCCCCCTTAATATGATTTCTGAAACAAGTCTTTAAGATTTAAGTTGTTACACAAACAAGCATGTTGACCAATTACCAACCCTTTAGTAAATACTTCTGCAATTTGATTTTCAGAATCTATGTTTACAATGTTAAGAAAACCAGAAACACATTTATCTCTAACAATATGTAAATCAATCTCAAAATGTTTGGTTCTTTCATGAAACACAGGATTGGCAGCTAACAGTACAGCAGATCTATTATCACAATACAAATTAATGGGAAGTAAATCAGAAACAGCAAGATCAGAAAGAATATTAACAATCCATAATAATTCACAAGTAGTTGATGCCATAACTCTATACTCAGATTCAGTATATGATCTAGAGACAGTAGACTGCTGTTTTGATTTCCAAGAAATAAAAGAATTACCAAGAAAAATACAAAAAACTGTAACAGATTTTCTTGAACTCAAGCATTTACCCCAATCAGCATCAACATAAGCAGATAGATTAAAAGATTCAGACTTAGAAATTAAAACACCCTTTCCTGGAGACCCTTTAAGATATCTTAATAGTCTCAAGGCAATTTTAAGATGAGATTGTAATGGTGAATCACATATCTACTTAAACATTGTACAGTATAAGCTATATTAGGTCTAGTAGTAGTTAAATAAATTAACTTACCAATTAACTTTTGATCATTAGTAATGTTTTCAAGTAAAGGATCAGAATCAGAAGCATCAGATAATATTTTTATATTTGATTCAAGAGGAGTTAACACAGGTTTAGATCCAAGTAAACTAAATTCATGAATTAGTTCAAGACAATACTTTATTTGACTGAGACAAACACCATCAGGAACTTTTAAAACTTCTATTCCCAAAAAATATTTCAACTCTCCTAAATCTTTAATTTTAAATTTAGACTTTAAGAACATTTTAAATGTATCTATTTCAGATTCATCATTTTCTGTCACAACAATATCATCAACATACACTAACAAAGCAATAAACACAGATCCAGACTTTTTAACAAACAATGAATAATCAGAAATAGAGTGCTCAAAACCATGTTCATGTAACACAACACTTAACTTGTCATTCCATTATCTTGGTGTGTAACATCCCGCCTTTTTCCATTTACTTTTCCGTTATACTACTTTAAACTCCGTTATATGTTTATAACATCTCCCGTTAATACGCGTTTTAAATTATCTCGTTTAGGTAATTCACGCACCCGATCCAAATTAGAGGGACTAAACTTGCCAAGTGGCCAAAGATTTGACTAGGTCAACTAGTCAAACCTTCAACCTCCTCCTCTCATTTCAACATCTCCATCTTCTTCTACTCCCTTTTTCTCTCAAGAACACCAACAAGAATTCATCATCTAAAATCGGATTAGGAAGCTAGCAACAAAACAAATTGCAAATTCGTGATCCATACCGATTTCATTACATTTGGGTAACTTTCTAAAATCACTAGATTTTGTGTTCTTGATGTTTTTAACTTATAAAAGTGTTAATTAGTGTCTATGGCTCAAGTCTAACATGAATATATGATTTATATGCTCGATCTCGTTGTTTTAGTGTAACTAGCATGAACTTGAATTTTATTGTGTTGTTCTTGAATTTAGGATGATCATATGTTGTTAGATGTTAAAAGTTGATGTTTTAATTGTGTTACTAGCATCACTAGCTTCAATTTGATGTGTAGGTTGCCTTAGAAAACTTCATGAACTTGATTATTGATTTTGGTGAATTTGGGTTAGGGTTTGATGAACTTGAAATGGACTTGTGATGCATTGAATGCCATGGATTATTATTGGTAAGTGTTTAATTGGATTGTATACTTGATTACCTTCGAAACGGCATATCATTCATGTAAATTGGTTACCCGAATCATTGAATTGCATTTATGAACTTGTATGCGGTTAATGTTAAGCATTAGATGCGGTTTTGGTTGTTGTAATAGGTAGATTGATTGATGAAATGTGTTTAGTTGTTTTCCTCGTCAAATTACCTTCCCAACGGTATAAGATACTTGTCTTGATTGTTTGCGGATCATAAATGGTGATTGTTTGAAGTTAGGTTCGTGCATAAAACTTAAAAACTGCCAGAATTCTCTGCACAGGTAATGGCGCGGCGCGCCATATACCCGCGCGGCGCGCCAAAGTGGTCTGTCCAACTTTGTCAATTTTCGAATAATGTTTACTATGCTACGCACCTCCGATTCACATGTAACTTGTTCTAACATGCTCATACATGATTAAAAACCTCAGAAAAATAGTTCGGGACCCGACCCGAACGTGTTGACTTTTTCGTTGACTTTGACCGACCAAAGTTTGACTTTTTGTCAAACTTAACCAAATGATTATGCAACCTTCCTAACTTGTTTATATACTTGTATCTTGCATGAAACTTGACAATTTGATTTCACATGCTACATAATCGAGTCGTAACGAGCCATAGGATTAATTGAACATCTTTGACCTATCGTGTTTACCGTTATTGATACGACCTATCTGTTTAGGTCAAGACTAGCACTATCCTTCGCACACGTTATTTTGTGAAGTACTTTTCGTACGTGCACTCAAGGTGAGATCATAGTCCCACTTTTACTCTTTTGCACTTACATTTGGGATGAGAAAAACATAAACGTTTCGTTTTACTAAGTGAACACAAGTACAGGAAAACAAACATTCTACATACGAGTTTGAACAAAAATCCTCAATTCGATTATCATTAGTTACACTTGCCGGGTGTAAGCGAGAACTTATGTTATATGGCCATATGGGTTTGACAAACCCTCATTCAAACGGTTCGCTACCGTTTACGAATGAAATGTATTTTCGAAAAACAGTGTATGTTCTAACACTATTGTGATGGGGTTCTATGGAAGGAATGTTAAGCATTGATAATTGGGTGCTCGTGAAACAAACTTTTGGAATGTATTACTATTATCTCATGGTTGCAAATCTTGTGGTTCACTTGTACTTACTTACTTAAACCTATGATTTCACCAACGTTTTCGTTGACAGATTTCTATGTTTTTCTCAGGTCCTTGAACGATACATGATACATGCTTCCGCTCATTATTTTGATACTTGCATTGGATGTCGAGTATATATGCATACATGGAGCGTCTTTTGTCTACTTTTAAATTGTGTCGCATAAGTTTCATTTGTACTTAAAACTTTGTATCGTAACTTGTGGTGGAACTATTCTTGTAAACTTTGAACAATCTTTACATTTGAAATGAATGCGACATATCTTTTGGTCAAACGTTGTTTTAAAGACTTATGACCACGTAACGGGACCTAAGTAGACGGCGCCGTCAATGAAGATTTTGTCAGGTCGCTACAGATGGTATCAGAGCGTTGGTTGTAGGGATTTAGAGTTCATTGGTGTCGACCCCGAGTCATAGGGTACATTGGTGAGTCTAGACTACAACCGGCATATAGACTTGAAGTAGAAATTACTTGACTACTTGTGCATTTATACTCGAACGCTTCTACTCATATCTACTCTTAGTTCATCTTAATCTCACGTTGTTTAATTTGATTGACACGCCACCTTGACTATATGAAATGATGTCGAATGCACATATGAATCAGGGTAATATAATTTCCGGGATTATATTACGGTGACTCATATGAACGTTCCGACATTATGACATAAAGAATTTAAGGCGAGTCGAAGAAAAACTTCTCTTTATCTTTATTCTATATCACGGTTAGTATTATTGAGAATACTAATCAATGATATTCTTGTGCTTTGAAGGAACAATGGCTCCTCGTCGTGTACGCCACAATGAAACTCCCGAACAAGCTCTCGAACGGATGATAGCTACCGCCGTAGATGCGGCCATGGCCGGTCACTCATCCAACAACAACAACAATAATAACAACAACCACAACAACAACAACAGCAATGGAGCCGGTAACTCAAACGAGGGATGCTCCTATAAAGCTTTCATGGGGTGCAACCCTCACACTTTTGATGGAACCAGGGGACCGGTCGTGCTCACCCGATGGTTTGAGCAAACGGAAGCCGTCTTTAGCATAAGCGGTTGTCGGGACCAAGACAAGGTCAAATACTCCACTCACACCTTCGCCGGTGTCGCTCTTACATGGTGGAATACTTATGTACAATCGGTGGGTACCGATGAAGCTCACGCCCTCTCTTGGGCCGACTTGAGGGAAAAGATGATTGTCGAATATTTCCCTCGTGAAGAAACTCGAAGGCTTGAACAAGAGCTAAGAACTTTAAAGGCGATCGGAAATGATCTCAAGGCTTACAATCAACGATTTTCCGAACTAGCCTTGATGTGCCCAAATCTTGTGAACCCCGAAGCTTTAAGGGTTGAACTTTACATGGATGGTCTTCCAAAGAGTATCAAACACGGAGTAATGTCATCCAAACCCACTAATCATCAAGAAGCTTTGAACATGGCCCACAAATTGATAGAAACGGTTGACGAAATCGTAGTTCCGGCACCTAAGGCCGAGGATAAATCGGGCGGCAACAAAAGAAAGTGGGAACCCTCCCAATCAAACAACAACAACTTTGCTAAGAAGCCTTACACCTCCGACGGCAAGAAGGGTTATGTCGGGAACCTACCTCTTTGCAACAAATGCAACAAACATCACTTTGGCGAATGTAGTAAGTTAATTTGCCACCGGTGCCAAGGAGTTGGTCATAAGGCCAACGATTGTAAAAGTGCCACTCCCGTCGCTCGAAAGTGGCCCAATGCACCAAAGACGGGCACTTGTTACGAATGTGGCCAAACGGGTCATTATAGAAATGCATGCCCAAAGAAGAAAGATAACCCCAATACGCGCGGCCGAGCTTTCAACATCAACACCGAGGAAGCCCGGGATGACACTGAACTAGTCACGGGTACGTTTCTTCTCAACAATTCTTATGTCTCTTGCTTATTCGATTCGGGTGCCGATAAATGCTTTGTATCCAAGACTTTGACTCATTCTTTTAGCACTCCACCTCTTCCATTAGATACCACTTATACCATTGAAGTGGCTAACGGGAAACTATTAAGTGCCGACACATATTACCGGGGGTGTACGTTAAACATTTTGGGTAAGGAATTTGAAATTGACTTGATACCCATGGAACTAGGAAGCTTTGATGTAATAATCGGTATGAATTGGTTAGTCAAAACGAAATCTCACATCCTTTGTGATCTTAACGCAATCCGAATTCCTATCGAGAATGGTGAACCTTTGATTGTTTATGGCGATAAGAGTTGCACCAGACTCAACCTCGTTTCGTGCCTTAAAGTTAGAAAACTACTCCGTAAGGGTTGTTTTGCGATCCTTGCCCACTTTAAGAAAGTCGAGTCCGATGAGAAGCATATCGATGATGTGCCAATTGTTAGTGACTTTTCCGATGTATTTCCCGACGAATTGCCGGGTCTTCCACCTCATCGACCGGTTGAATTCCAAATCAATCTTATTCCGGGAGCCGCACCCGTAGCACGTGCACCGTATAGACTTGCTCCATCCGAAATGCAAGAATTGCAAAGTCAAATCCAAGAACTACTTGACCGTGATTTTATCCAACCTAGCCATTCACCTTGGGGCGCTCCGATTTTGTTTGTTAAAAAGAAAGACGGATCCCTACGAATGTGCATTGATTATCGTGAACTAAATAAATTGACGGTTAAGAACCGATATCCTCTTCCTCGCATCGATGACCTCTTTGATCAACTACAAGGGTCTTGTGTATATTCGAAAATCGATCTCCGCTCGGGTTATCATCAATTAAGGGTTAAGGGGGAAGATGTCTCCAAAACCGCTTTCCGGACTCGTTATGGTAGTTATGAATTCCTTGTCATGGCATTTGGTCTCATTAACGCACCGGCGGTGTTCATGGATCTTATGAACCGCGTGTGCAAACCGTATCTCGATAAATTCGTTATTGTGTTCATCGATGATATATTGATCTATTCTAAAAATGAAGAAGAGCACGAACAACATCTCCGACATGTGCTTGAACTCTTGAGACAAGAACGACTTTATACCAAATTCTCCAAGTGTGAATTTTGGTTGAAGGAAGTTCAATTTCTTGGTCATGTTGTAAGTGATCAAGGTATTAAAGTCGATCCTACGAAAATCGAAGCTATTAGTAAATGGGAGACTCCTACTACTCCTACTCACATTCGTCAATTCTTGGGTCTCGCCGGGTACTATCGTAGATTCATCGAAAACTTCTCTTTGGTTGCACGTCCTCTAACCGCATTAACTCACAAGGGAAAGAAATTCATTTGGGCGACCGAGCAAGAATCCGCGTTTCAAATCTTGAAAATGAAGCTAACCACCGCTCCTATCTTGTCACTTCCCGAAGGCAATGATGACTTTGTTGTATATTGCGATGCCTCGAAACATGGTTTTGGGTGTGTATTAATGCAACGAACGAAAGTCATTGCTTATGCTTCTCGACAACTCAAAATTCATGAACGAAACTACACGACGCATGATCTCGAACTCGGAGCCGTTGTCTTTGCACTTAAAATGTGGAGACACTATCTTTATGGAACCAAGAGTACTATCTTTACCGACCACAAAAGTCTCCAACACATTTTCGATCAAAAGAAACTAAACATGAGACAACGACGGTGGATTGAAACTTTGAACGATTATGATTGCGAGCTTCGTTACCATCCCGAGAAGGCAAACGTAGTAGCCGATGCCTTAAGTCGAAAAGAAAGAGCGGTGCCTCTTCGTGTCCGAGCTTTAAACATCACCATTCACACCAACCTTAATAGCCAAATTCGGGTAGCCCAAGATGAGGCTCTCAAGGATGAAAACCTTTCACACGAGCTCTTGAACATTCTCGTCTCTCGATTCGAAATTAGGGAGACCGGACTCCGATATTACGCCGGAAGGATTTGGGTGCCTAGTTATGGGGACCTACGAAGCCTTATTTTAGATGAAGCCCATAAGTCACGATACTCGATTCACCCCGGTGCCAATAAGATGTACCACGACCTTAAACAACTATATTGGTGGCCGAACATCAAAAGGGACGTAGCTACTTATGTTTTCAAGTGTTTGACATGTTCCAAAGTTAAAGCCGAACACCAAAGACCGTCCGGACTACTTCAACAACCCGAGATCCCGCAATGGAAGTGGGAAAGAATAACGATGAATTTTATCACCAAACTACCAAAAACGACGGGCGGTTATGATACCATTTGGGTTATTGTTGACCGTCTCACCAAATCCGCACACTTCCTTGCCATGAAAGAAACGGACAAAATGGAGAAACTTGCACAACTTTACATTAAGGAGATCGTAGCCCGACACGGTGTACCTTTATCGATTATCTCCGACCGAGATGGCCGTTTCATTTCTAGATTTTGGCGTACATTGCAAGAAGCGTTGGGAACGCGTTTAGACATGAGTACCGCATATCATCCTCAAACCGATGGACAAAGCGAACGTACAATTCAAACCTTAGAGGACATGTTACGAGCTTGCGTGGTTGATTTCGGAAAAGCTTGGGACAAGCACTTACCTCTCGCCGAGTTCTCTTACAACAATAGTTATCACGCGAGTATTAAAGCCGCACCTTTTGAAGCGCTATATGGCCGCAAATGTCGTTCACCTCTTTGTTGGGCCAAGGTAGGCGACGTGCAAATCACCGGACCCGAACTCATTCACAAAACCACTGAGAAAATTGTTCAAATCCGAGATAGGCTTAGGACGGCCCGAAGTCGTCAAAAGAGCTATACCGACAAACGACGCAACGATCTTGAATTTCAAGTCGGTGACCGAGTAATGTTAAAAGTCGCACCTTGGAAGGGTGTAATCCGTTTTGGGAAACGCGGGAAGCTAAATCCGCGGTATATTGGTCCTTTCGAAATCTTGGAGCGTATTGGAACCGTTGCTTATCGTTTAGATCTTCCGCCTCAACTGAGTTCCGTTCATCCTACCTTCCATGTATCTAACTTGAAAAAGTGTCTTGCCGAACCCGATATCGTCATCCCTCTCGAGGAACTTACTATTGATGACAAACTTCATTTTGTGGAGGAACCGGTTGAAATTGTGGACACCTCCGTCAAGACATTGAAACAAAGCCGAATCCCGATTGTTAAAGTCCGTTGGAACGCCAAAAGGGGACCCGAGTTTACTTGGGAAAGACAAGATCAAATGCAAAGGAAGTATCCTCATCTATTCGTGAATTCAGAAACGCAAGATCTCGAGGAAGAAACAACGACTACTACGCCTACTTAAATTTCGGGACGAAATTTCTTTTAAGGAGTAGGTAATGTAACATCCCGCCTTTTTCCATTTACTTTTCCGTTATACTAATTTAAACTCCGTTATATGTTTATAACATCTCCCGTTAATACGCGTTTTAAATTATCTCGTTTAGGTAATTCACGCACCCGATCCAAATTAGAGGGACTAAACTTGCCAAGTGGCCAAAGATTTGACTAGGTCAACTAGTCAAACCTTCAACCTCCTCCTCTCATTTCAACATCTCCATCTTCTTCTACTCCCTTTTTCTCTCAAGAACACCAACAAGAATTCATCATCTAAAATCGGATTAGGAAGCTAGCAACAAAACAAATTGCAAATTCGTGATCCTTGCATCTTCCTCTTCGATTCCATACCGATTTCATTACATTTGGGTAACTTTCTAAAATCACTAGATTTTGTGTTCTTGATGTTTTTAACTTATAAAAGTGTTAATTAGTGTCTATGGCTCAAGTCTAACATGAATATATGATTTATATGCTCGATCTCGTTGTTTTAGTGTAACTAGCATGAACTTGAATTTTGTTGTGTTGTTCTTGAATTTAGGATGATCATATGTTGTTAGATGTTAAAAGTTGATGTTTTAATTGTGTTACTAGCATCACTAGCTTCAATTTGATGTGTAGGTTGCCTTAGAAAACTTCATGAACTTGATTATTGATTTTGGTGAATTTGGGTTAGGGTTTGATGAACTTGAAATGGACTTGTGATACATTGAATGCCATGGATTATTATTGGTAAGTGTTTAATTGGATTGTATGCTTGATTACCTTTGAAACGGCATATCATTCATGTAAATTGGTTGCCCGAATCATTGAATTGCATTTATGAACTTGTATGCGGTTAATGTTAAGCATTAGATGCGGTTTTGGTTGTTGTAATAGGTAGATTGATTGATGAAATGTGTTTAGTTGTTTTCCTCGTCAAATTACCTTCCCAACGGTATAAGATACTTGTCTTGATTGTTTGCGGATCATAAATGGTGATTGTTTGAAGTTAGGTTCGTGCATAAAACTTAAAAACTGCCAGAATTCTCTGCACAGGTAATGGCGCGGCGCGCCATATACCCGCGCGGCGCGCCAAAGTGGTCTGTCCAACTTTGTCAATTTTCGAATAATGTTTGCTATGCTACGCACCTCCGATTCACATGTAACTTGTTCTAACATGCTCATACATGATTAAAAACCTCAGAAAAATAGTTCGGGACCCGACCCGAACGTGTTGACTTTTTCGTTGACTTTGACCGACCAAAGTTTGACTTTTTGTCAAACTTAACCAAATGATTATGCAACCTTCCTAACTTGTTTATATACTTGTATCTTGCATGAAACTTGACAATTTGATTTCACATGCTACATAATCGAGTCGTAACGAGCCATAGGATTAATTGAACATCTTTGACCTATCGTGTTTACCGTTATTGATACGACCTATCTGTTTAGGTCAAGACTAGCACTATCCTTCGCACACGTTATTTTGTGAAGTACTTTTCGTACGTGCACTCAAGGTGAGATCATAGTCCCACTTTTACTCTTTTGCACTTACATTTGGGATGAGAAAAACATAAACGTTTCGTTTTACTAAGTGAACACAAGTACAGGAAAACAAACATTCTACATACGAGTTTGAACAAAAATCCTCAATTCGATTATCATTAGTTACACTTACCGGGTGTAAGCGAGAACTTATGTTATATGGCCATATGGGTTTGACAAACCCTCATTCAAACGGTTCGCTACCGTTTACGAATGAAATGTATTTTCGAGAAACAGTGTATGTTCTAACACTATTGTGATGGGGTTCTATGGAAGGAATGTTAAGCATTGATAATTGGGTGCTCGTGAAACAAACTTTTGGAATGTATTACTATTATCTCATGGTTGCAAATCTTGTGGTTCACTTGTACTTACTTACTTAAACCTATGATTTCACCAACGTTTTCGTTGACAGATTTCTATGTTTTTCTCAGGTCCTTGAACGATACATGATACATGCTTCCGCTCATTATTTTGATACTTGCATTGGATGTCGAGTATATATGCATACATGGAGCGTCTTTTGGCTACTTTTAAATTGTGTCGCATAAGTTTCATTTGTACTTAAAACTTTGTATCGTAACTTGTGGTGGAACTATTCTTGTAAACTTTGAACAATCTTTACATTTGAAATGAATGCGACATATCTTTTGGTCAAACGTTGTTTTAAAGACTTATGACCACGTAACGGGACCTAAGTAGACGGCGCCGTCAATGACGATTTTGTCGGGTCGCTACATGGTGCTTGTTTAAGATCATACAAAGTTTAAGACCATACAAAGACTTAACCAATTTACAAACTTTGGTTTCATCTTTAGAAAAATATCCTTGAGGCAAATCCATATAAACATCTTCTAACAAATCTCCATATAAAAAAGCATTACTAACATCTAATTGATATAACTTCCAGTTATTTTGCACAACAAGAATAATCAATCATCCAATAGTAACCATCTTAACAACGGGATAGAAAGTCTCATCATAATCTACACCCTCTTTTTAACTATACCCTTTTGCAACCAATCTTGCCTTATACCTTTCTATTTCTCCTGTAGACTTATATTTAATTTTATATATCTATTTACATCCTATGATTTTTCTTCCAGGAGGAAGATCTATAAGAATCCATGTATTATTCCTATTTAAAGCATCCATCTCATCATTCATAGCACTAACCCAATTAGGGTCAGATGCAGCTTGAAAATAATGTTTAGGTTCCATACTTTTATTAGGACTAGAAGTGAAACAGAAATTATCAATACTAAGATAAGAGCAATTTACTATTCTTTCAATACCATACTTAACTTTACCATCTAAAACAAAATCATCAAGTCTTTTTGGTAAATTAGACACTCTACTAGATTTTCTAATTGCATCTGGGCTAGCAGTTGAGACGCCATGATTAATATTATCTTGATTTTGACTATCTGTACCCTCACGAATATCTGTAATAGCATCATGAGTATCATGATCACGTGTATTATTATCATCCAGACCAGCTCCCAAGTTTGAGGAATGGTATGGTGACTGAGATGAAGATGCCACATCATGATCATGACTTGATAAATTTCTCACTTCATCATTTGGTTTTTGAAAACTTTGAGCATCAGTTTTTTTCAGAATAAAATAAATCAAAGTAATTCAGCTGACTAGTACTAGAATCATTATTTTTTGACCTCGTCATTTTAAAAGGAAAAACATCTTCAAAAAATTTAACATCTCTAGAAAAGATTATAGTTTTACTATCAAGACTCCAGACTTTATATCCTTTTTTGAAATTAGAATAACCAAGAAAAAAACCTTTTTCAGATCTTTTAGAAAACTTATCAGTAACATTTAAAATTTTAACAAAACAAAGACACCCAAAGGTTTTGAAATGGGAGAAAGAAGGCACATGGCCATAAATGATCTGGAATGGGGACTTTCCTGCTAGAACTTTAGATGGCAGCCTGTTAATAATATAGGTAGCGGTTAATACACACTCAGTCCACATATAAAGAGGAATTCCCCCTTGAAACATAAGAGATCTAGCAACATTTAATAAGTGCCTATGTTTTCTCTCAACAAATACCATTTTGTTGAGGTGTATAAGTACAAGAAGTTTGATGAATTATCCCATTTTTATCACAAAAAATTCTCATGTTATTACTTACAAATTTAGTTCCATTATCACTTCTAAATACTTTAAAAGTTTTATCAAATTGAGTTTTAATCAGATTAACAAAACTTTCCACATATTCAAACACCTCATCTTTGGATTTCAACAAATATAACCAAACAGCCCTACTGAAATCATCAACAATAGTTAAAAAATATTTAAATCCTTCTCTACTTGTTACTCTATATGGACCTCACAAATCAAGATGAATAAGATCACCAACTCATTTGGATTTATGCTCACTTAAAGGAAAAGGTTCCCTTGTTTGTTTGGCCTAAAGACAAACTTCACAAGGTAAATTATCAGAAATATTATTAAGTTTTAATTGATCTTTTAAAACAGTTAGAACTTGAAATGCAGGATGACCAAGTCTAGAATGCTAAAGAGAGAAAGATTAATAGCAAATGATACTATTATTACAAACCATAATGTCACCTTGCACATTATCAAACAAATATAATCCTCCTCTTTCACTACCAGTCCCCTTTATCATTTTGGATTTGGAATCCTGAATATAACATTTAGAATCATCAAAACTTATTGTAAGTTTACTATCTTTAGCAATTTTACTTACAGACAACAAGCTCACACAATAACCAGGAACAACAAGAACATCACATAAAATCAAAGAATTGTTTAAAGCAAAATTTCCAATTTTATTTATTTTAGCTTCAGTCCCATTTGGATGACTTACTTTAAGATTAAGACTAGAAATATCAACAACATCATGTAAAAGAGATTCTGATACATTCATGTGATGATTAGCACTAGAATCTATGATCCAACCTTGATTTTTATTATCATTACAACTTGCATTATAGAATTCACTAAAGTTTTTATTAAAAAAACACATTATAGTTGTTATACATACCAGACATATTAGATTGTACATCATTCTGACCAAGTGGACAATCACTTAAAAGATTAATCAATTTTGTCATATGTTCATTAGACAAAGAAAAAGGAAGAGAAGAACTAGAAGCATTTTTATCAGTCACAGAACATCCAGAAGAAGAAGCATTGTTAGAAGTAACAAATTTAGAAATAATCTGGTTGAAAGGCTTTTTATATCCAGGAGGGTAACCAACAATACTATAACACCTATCCACAGTATGCCCAATTTTAAGACATTTAGTGCATTTCAGATTAGGATTAGGTCCGCTGTTCTAATTATTATTAAACCTGTTATTATTATTTTAAGCATTTGATTTACCATTATTATAAACAAGTTTATTAGATTGAGCAACAAAAGCAGAAACAATTCCTCTGTTTAAATCTTTGTTATTATTTCCTCTATGTGATTCTTCTCTAGAAATAATAGCATAAACAGCTTTAACATCAGGAACAGGATCTCTAGTTAAAATATTACTTCTAGTGGACATATAAGCATCATCAAGACCCATCAAGAATTGCATTAATCTATGCATTTTAGTGTGATTAGTAAAATCATTAGCATCAGCACACACACACACACACACATTCAGGCAATTTCACCAAAGCATCATATTGTTTCCATAAAGAACTCAGAGTATGAAAGCAATCAGATACAGGAGAACCATTCTGTTAAGTAGTTGTAATTTTTAAATGAAGATTAAAAATAACAGATGCATCAATTTTATCATAAGTCTCAGCAAGTTCTTTCCACACAACAGAAGCAATAGCAGAGAAATTTTGACCACCATATAATTATTCAGATAAAGACCCTAAAATCCATGACAAAATAACTGAGTTACATCTATGCCATTGATTAGCCAGAACATCATTATCAGTACTTTTTACAATAGTTCCATTAACAAAACCAAGTTTGTTTTTAGTTCCTAGAGCTAACAACATAGACCTACTCCATATGCTATAATTCTCTGTTCCTTTTAATTTTATTGAAAGTAAAAGGTGTACCAATAGCAGTATCACTAGCATGAAGATATAATGGATTACTACAGTCTAATTTGTTAATTTCAGTTTTAGAAGTACTAGTATCATCACCCATTATAACAATAAAGAATTAAAAAACACACAATCAGATATTTATCAACAGAAAAAACAAAGAGATATCAATTAAGAGAAAAGAACAAACAAATAATCACAACCACAACACCAGACACCTGTAAGGTAACAAGAAAACACTTACAAAACTCCATAAAATAATTGGTTACAAGCCAAGCACCCTACAGATTAGACAAATAAAACAAAGAAACACAGAATACAGATCTAAAAGGTCAAGAATCAATCAAGTGCTTGATCAGGTATTCATGAGTATCTTAAGGACTCAGATCAAGAGTTGGGCACTGAGATTCTGTCAACAAGGGTTCTATAATGAAAACAATGAATAAACACGAGACTCCCCTTGAAGGATTAAATCCTTAAGAAAGAAGAAGAAGAAGATGAAGAAGATAACAGCGGAAGAAGAATAAATCACGAATAAACCCTAACCCTAATATTTCAAATTAGGGTTGTCTTCGTAGATTGATAAACTCTAACACCACAAAATCAATTGAGTACCAAAAACTCTGATACCATGAAAAGATTTAAAGAATAACAGCAGAAATTATCACACACTTTGAATAACAATCCAAATCCAAAATTACAACCTTCGACAGAAACTCAAATATAACTAAAATTACAATAGCAATCTCTCGAATACAGTGTGATTGAACTACAAACAATATGTTTGTAATTCTAAAACTAGCAGAATCGAAGAACAGGATGAAAGAAATCACCAAAATGATGAAGATGGAAAACAATCGTATGAAAACCCTAAATCGCCAGAGAGAAAAATTAGAATGAGCTGAATACCCTAAAATCTCATAATACAGGTATATAAATTAATATAATTTAAGAAATTGCAAGCAAGCCCTTAAACTTTATATCTTCATGAAACAGCCTCAAATATCTTTAACAGCAACACAAAACTTTAGCTTTCCCCATAACTTTGACCCCATAACTTTGATAACAAAAGAAAACATAAACCTGCAACCTGTACAAAAGCTAATCATGCCATGAGACAATATCAAACAAAAGAAATCAGATTGATATTTTAACAATAATTTTTGCAAGTTAGACAATCTACACATAAACAACGTGTATTCCTTCACATCATTAATATCCATCTCGATGAATATCGTAAAAAAAAAAAAAAAAAAAAATCCTTGTAGCTCGTAAGGCACTGATTTCCCATGTTTGCAAACTTGGAATCTTCGGGTGTGTTTTGGTTTGTCAAGATCGTGAATCTTACTCCAATATCATTTCTGTTTCTGCTGTGGAATCAGATTTCGTGCTTATAGCTCCTTTCACTGAAATGGCCGAGAAGTTTTCTCGATTTTCTTGGATCGAGATTACCGGGCTCCCAGCAAAGTTTGTGTCTAGCGGAAGCATTTCAAAGGTAGCTGGACACTTCGGAAAAGTGGTCTGTATTGCCAAGACTTCCTCCAGTGTTGGTAATTTGGGTTGTTTGTTCGCTTTCATCGAAACGGTTTGGGTTAAACATGTTCACAGTATTGTCGAAGTTGTGCTCGAAGATTCGGTGGGTTCTAATTCCCAGGTGTGGGTTAATGAAGTCTGTGATCGAGATGTGTTTGCAAGGATCGTTGGTGATTAATTCTCACCGGATTTGGTTGCCGCGTCCAATGATGACGTGTTATTAAATGTGGTGTTGGTTGATGAAGTCCGAGTAAATTTGGAGACTGGGATGCGAGAGGGTGATGTCCTGGTGTCGTTGGCTTATTCTAAAGATCACGTAAACACGCAAGAAACTCTCTACAAGGATGGGGTATTAGTTTACGAAGATGATGAAGACAATGAGCGTTTTGACGTAGATGGAGTAGCCGTGGAGTCAGTTTGTTTAGAGTCTTGTCCACATGGTGAAGATAAGACTATTGATGGTCACGAACATCTTATCGGGCACGAGCAACTTTTAGAAGACTCAAAATTTGCCTCCTTTTTTTGGGTATGGATTCCTTGGTCAAAGATATTAGCATTCGCAAGGTTGATGATTTTAAAAGAAATGAGGTTATAAATGATGTTGGTGGTTATACTTCTCTTTGTGCCAAAAATGTTCTTCCTAGAAAAATTTTAACACCCACTGTTACCATAGGTAAGGTGGGTGAATTTAAAAGAAAAGAGGTGGTTAACAATGTTGTGGTGTTGGAGGTAAACAGAGTATAAAGAAGACGGTGGCCAATAACGGAGACTTCACTTTGCGGGATCAAGTTGAAGAGGGTGCTCATACCGATATTTGGAGTACGTGGTTTTTTCAATGGTTTGGCGAATAGGAGCTTAATACCTCCTTCGCCGAGTACACTTGTTGGTAGCGATTCCTCTAATATGTTGAAATATTCGTTCACTTCTTGTTCGGAAAAAGGTATCTTTCGTGATAAGGTTGATGGTAAGATTGTTAAATCGGATCCCAAAAGTCGAAAAGGCTCCTCTAAGGCCGATTAGTTCGGCTTGGCTCGCGTTTTGTGAGTATTAGCTTGTGCTCTTATTGTTTCTTACTGTTAGTCTTTGTTTAATTGTGGTTGGTTTGAGAGCTCGTAATCGCTTAGTTTGTTTATTCTACGTTTCGGGGTCGGATTGTGTGGCACGCGGCATGGTAAGGCTCGTATATAGATAGTGTTATCTAGTCGTTTTAGGTAGTTTTGTTTTCTAGATACGAGCCTTCTTGTTATCCTTGTTGTATGTGTTGGCGTCTTTCATTTTTCGATGAAAGCGTCTCGTTATAAAAGTTTTCGCTATTTTTACCCAAAAAAAAAAAAACTTGATTCATATATATTTAACATTTATTTATCGTGATATGCGTTTTAATTTTTTAACATTACAACATCCTTACATCCATAAATCATGATATATCTGTAAGTCATAATGCAGCATGCAAAAAAAAAAAAAAAAACATATGATCCCTACATGTATGTGTCACGGTGACCGTAAACACGTTGATTCTAATAGATGAGCATGTAAGGACTAAGATTTTAACTCCGCTGTCCGATTTACCGGGAATACCCGTATCCTAGATGACGATCTAGGTAGGGTGGTTAAAAACGAGTCCACCAACGTTGGTAATGATCGTAGGGTTTCGTGAGGTTTATGTTCAAAGAACATAACTGTTACCGTAAGTTGTATCGTAGTTTTAAATTTATCGTAGATTGAGTATATATCTAAAACGTGATTGTTGCTAATGAATGAGGTTAGAGTTTATATTTATAATGGAACCCTGACCCTAGACACCCTAAGTAAGCTCGGATTCTCGTTAACTTCTTTTCATAATAAACGAAATTAGAATTAAGAAAGGATTATGACTTAATTCAAGATAAGATTGTGGCTTGTGCGCAAAGCAAAGTTGCTTTGTGCGCCCATCGTGTGCTAAGTAAAATTAGCGCATGAATTTAACGAATAAACGTGCGCAAACATATGATACGGAGGAGCGCTTACCAGTGGCTACTCTAGTTGGAGACCCGTGAGGTCACGGGACACCACTAGTTTGAAATTTTTTAGTTGAAAATACTCTTTAAATTGTATCGGACACCACTAAATTTAACTACAGTGTAACGACCCGACTTTTTCGACGTATATTTTTATGCTCTATACTTTCACGAAACTGCGCATTTGTGCGTACTGTGTTTGATTATATTCTTGGATCATCATTATTCATGTTAATTACTTTCGTTAATACCTTACAACGTGCTATTAAGTGCTTAATCACTTAACTTGATCCTCGAATGCTTTTATGACTGTTAGTGTCACTTGACGTTTAAAGCAAGCTACGTACTTGGTACACGTTTAACTTTTGTCATAATTGGAATATTATGACTACGTAATACTAATTGTTATTTTCTAATGACTATTACTTGGCTTATTGGTTGCTTAATTACGCTTAGTAATTTACTAATGCATACTAGTTAGTCTTAATGGACTCTTTACCTTAATGGACTTAAGCCCACTCTACTCTAGCTAATGGACTCTTAAATTAGCCCAACTTTAATGGGATTATGACCCATTAAGAAGTAGGACAAAAACCCATTTAGATGAGCCAACATACTAGCATTTTTGTTAACCATTACTACACATGTTACATGGGATCCCAACAACAAGCACCACCTTTAGACCACCACCATGCAAAAAACAAAAAGGTGTCCCCCTTGTCCCCCCCCCCTTGGCCTACGGTTTTGGAGACACAAAGCACCACCTCCACGACTATAAATACAAGCCTTATTCTTTCATTTCACACTTGACCTCATTCTCATTTTATACACACTTGCTCTCTAATTTTCTCTCTAGTCTTTCTCACACTAAAAATTGTAAGTTTTAAATCTTCTTCTTCTTCTTCTTCTTCTTCTTCTTCTTGTTCTTCTTCTCTTCATGATCACGACATCATCATCATATAAAGATCAAGCTTTTTAGCTTTTTGATCTTGTTATATCTTGTAGATTCAAACTTTGATTTGAATCCTTCAAGAACATGAAAGATTCAAGCTTTCTAGCTTTGAATCTTCATTACTTTGTTGGATCTAAGTTTTTTAGCTTATGATCTCTTTATTTTTGTTAAAAGATCAAAACTTGTGTTTATGATCTTCATGAAACTTGAAGATCTAACCTTTTGCTTTAAGGATCTTCAAGAACATAAAAGATTCAAGCTTTCTAGCTTTGAATCTTCATTACTTTGATGGATCTAAGCTTTATAGTTTAAGATCACTTTGTTTTTGCTAAAAGATCAAAACTTGTGTTTATGATCTTCATGAAACTTGAAGATCTAGCTTCTTGCTTTAAAGATCTTCAAGAACATAAAAGATTCAAGCTTTCTAGCTTTGAAATCTCATAATTATTTGTTAAGGGATCCAAGCTTTCTAGCTTAGGGTTTCATTACTTTGATTGATCAAATTTATGATCTTGCTTGTTTGATTGAATCAAAGTTTGTAGCTTTACTTGTGAATAGAATTTGTATTTGTGTTGAGACTAAGAACATGATATAACCTTGGTTCATCATCCATCTAAAACTCTTAAGTGAGCTGTATTACTCCTTAGTCTTGACATGGTGTGTTGATGGTTGAAACTTGGTCAAAGTGATGCTAAAATATCAAAGAGTTGTACACTTGAAGCTTACACGCATCAAGGATGAGAA
Organism: Rutidosis leptorrhynchoides; assembly: GCF_046630445.1. NCBI lineage: Eukaryota > Viridiplantae > Streptophyta > Magnoliopsida > Asterales > Asteraceae > Rutidosis > Rutidosis leptorrhynchoides. The sequence goes on from NC_092333.1 coordinate 143,420,787, forward strand.
CCGTGATGAGCATCAAGCACCAAGAAACCCACTGGAGCACTTGTTTACTGTTTTTCGGGGTCTGATCAGACCCCTGGGACTTCTGGAAAGTTTATTTTCAGATAGTTCGGTTCGAGTAGATGACTTTTCATTTAAGACTCTCCTAAATCCGATATACGATTTAGGATTTATAGCCTTCCGAAAAGCACTATGCCTTTGTAACGACGTGCTGAAAATTTTGACCTACTCGCGCTTGAACCGTCGCCACGGTCAAACGACATCGAGTTAGGATCTAAAAATTTGACAGCGGTACGAGGACTCACATACGGAGCCTTGGCCACTGACCACGCATCTTTTCAGTTTGTATAGAGGTCGTAGAAGCTGTCCGAAGTCAGCCTTTTGTTTCGATCTCTATTCTTGTTGAAAACTTACTTTATCTTTTACGAATGATGATGATGATGATGATGATACTTAAGACTTAATTTATTCACTTTTAAACTTTTGAGGACAATATACTGACTTAGTAACCTTTGACTTAGGTTGAGGACCTTTCGGACCGACTTACTACGTGCATACTTTTCATATCGACTTTTACCGCATTTATTACTGTGAGTTATAGCTCCCTTTTTACTTTAACTATTTTTGGGACTGAGAATACATGCGCTTTTTATGTTTTACTTACTTGATATGAGTACTTAAACTTTATATATGTGTGTGTTATATAACGGCATAAACTTTCCCCTAAGCATGGTAACGTTTAACTATTGGTTTTTAAACCGGTAGACGCGAATCTTAGATATGGATCCATAAGGTTTGACATCCCCACTCGGGCTAGTCGTGCTAGCACTTAACGGGTGTTTAATACATCGAGAACATACGCACTCGCCAGGTGTACTTTTAGGGGGTGATATATTATTTTTACGTTAATTTAGTTACCGGGTGCCCACGGATAAGCATATACTTTATCATACTGATTTGAATTACTGATTTGAAATACTGATTTGAAATGCTGGTTGAAGCACTGAAATCTAGTGGTCTACATTACATTACTGATTACAAATAAACTTTAGCTCACCAACATTCGTGTTGACATTTTTAAGCATGTATTTCTCAGGTGCTTAGACGTTGTTGCTTCCGCTGTTAGACTTGCTGTTATAGTCTTTGTGCTATAGACTTGCTGTTACATACCTGCTGTGTTAGACTTCCGCTGCATTGTTTAGAGATGTCTCAATCATGGAACTTTTATTTTGTATTCGCAACTTATGTTATTTTTTTAACAATGGCTTTGTAATGACCTTTGTGTCACATACTTACGTTTATGCTTTCTATTCGTAGAAGCACGTTATCTTTTGTAAAACTTTTGACGTTGGTAAAGACGTTATCTTTTCATGAATGCAAAACTTGTTTTTAAACAGCATATAGTGTTGTAACCGTGTAATGATCATGTTGTTGATGATCCGTACACGTTGATTTTGTATGGGGCGTCACATTTGGTATCAAAGCATTGGTTGTAGGGAATTAGGTTGCATTAGTGCGTCTTGACCGAGTCGAGTAGGATTCACTAATAGGACTAATCTACAACTTGCTCGTTTACTTGTTTTTGCAGAACTGCTGCATGCTACTGCTTACTTTTACTGCTATATGATCTTGCTGTATGCTACTGCTTATTCTCGCTACTGCATGCTACTATCTGCTTCTTGCATGATACTTCTGTTTGATACTGTTATTAATGCCATGCTATGTACTGCTGTAGACGATCTAGGCTGTTGTAGTTATTATGCATGATTACGTTCTTGCTACATGTCTGCTACTCACTGTACCGACTTGAAAAATTTATCTTTCCTAGTTCAGATGTTTTTCTGAACCCTCTTCCCACTCGTCTAACCCTAAGAACTAGTAATGTAATCCACCTGTTACTACCGCCCCACCGTTTCAGAGATCGAAACATTACTTCACGCAATCTAGGAAGAGTACCCCTCGGATTACACGCCCACTAAAGTTGATCCCAGGAGGAGGAAATATGTGAGGACTTGTCGGAGTAACCGCACCCTAATTAGCCACGTACAACGTATGAACATTAGAAGGTTGTTCAGTTGACCCGTATCTTGTACGCTTTCATGACCGTCACTTATCTCTTTCATCCTTCACCACTGCTCGACGATCTAACGACACTTCTGGACTTAGGTCCCTAACACTCTTAGGCATTGGAGAAGTCGGGGAGGTATCTCCTTTTACAAGGTCAGAGTGTCTTCTACTGATGCTCAGCCATACCCAAAGACTTGGGAGTCGCCTCAAGACATATCGTATTACTACTTGCTACACGCACAACTCGACACGAGACCCAAATTGAATTTCTAGAAAGGAACCTAACGACATTACTTGAACCCGAACATTTTGAAGAAAATTTCGGGACATTTAGGCATTGATGCATGACTTACGGAACCTACGCACCCACACCGAGAAACCGTGAGATTAATTATGTTGATTTTGTTTTGAGATAGCATAGATAAAGCACCGTTAGATGAAATTGAGTAGAACTTGAAGTGATCACGTTACATTGACCATATGGAGTGATATTAGAATGAACGTACGATTTAGTACAATATAATGATGTCAGGCCAGTGTGATTATATATTGAAGTAAATAATGCAGAAGTTCCAATGTTACTACGTAAGGAATATGAAGTGATTCAAAGAAAATTTTGGTAGGAACCGCCTGAGTATACGCATTATGGTCTGTTAGAGGTAGGGAAAGAATAACCACATAGCCCAGATACCGTACAAGAAGGGCCTTGATTGCAGAATTGATAACCCGAAAATTTGTTATAGATATAGACACCCTGGACACTTAAGAAAAAAGTCCTCAAATAGGAAAAAATTTGGACTTACTTGCGGTAGAGCAATCGTTATCTCAGCTATGGAGACTCGCATGGATCCTGATTATAGTTAAGGTATGGTTCGTCACAACATTTTATTGTCTCGAAGTTGTTTAATACTAGAGTGATAGAAACCTTTGATAGTGCTCCAAATGAACATATATTTAGTAGCAATATTGTAACGACCCGGAATTTTCCGATCGTTCTATACTTATGAGATTAATATTTACATAAATTAAACCTTACCAACATGATAAGCAATCCAAACTGTTGAGACTTATATTTTTGAAAAGAGTTTTACACAACGTTTGACCGTCCAATTTGACCGATGATATCACGAACTATATAACATACGATAATTATACGATTATGTATATGTACATATCTATACATATTTAACATGATTTAAGGATGGTTTAACATTTCATTGTGAACTAACAACAATGAGTTATAAGTATACTTTGAGACCACTAACTTAAGTTTTCAAAACGATAACTATATGTAACGTTCTTTGACATATATACTTACAATCTATAATGTGTTGTGATTTATGTCACCAATATGATTTAAGTGTAATGGGATTAAGTTGTAACCAAAATAATCTTGATAAATATCGAACAAGTTTGGGGAAGTGTGGAGTGCACACTTGTTTGAACTTATCTTGATTATGACGGGGGTTCGGGGGCAGCGCCCCCGATAAGCGGGGTCCAAGGGTGGCAACCCCTGGCGGGGTCCAAGGGGCAAAGCCCCTGGCTGGGGTCGAGCTGCCAGGTCAGCTTGGAAATTTTTTTTTGGGCTAACATTGCTTTATTAAAAATGTCTTAAAATTTTATTTTTGGCCCGGTTGGACCCAAAAATAAAAGTCCGATTTTGAGCTTCTTTTACCGTATCATACCCATCATCCATACGTATTTACTATTGGTAAATACACATCAAATCAATATCCTTATCAGCTTTAGATCTGCCCTAGATAAGAGGGAATCTTATTTGTAAGCTAGCATACATTATTACTCAAAAATTCAACACAATAATTTGTCCTTGTTCCCTCAACAACCAGACTGTCCTATAAGTATCACCATCACCTTGGTTTTTCATTTCATTCTTACAACCATCTTTCTCTAACCAAAAAAAAAAATATACTCTTAGGAACTCTAAGTGTTCTTCACAATCTCAGCAAATACTCATGAAGAACTAGCTTCATGAACAACCTATAATCATCATAAGAAGGTTTGATCAAGATTATTTTCTATCTTTTCCAGTAGCTTTATCCAAGTAACTTGAGGTAGTAACCTTATTCATAATCTTATTCGATTCATATTTATATAGCTATCTTATTTTGTGTTATAAAATTTTTAACAACAAGAACATAGTTTGAATGATTTCAAACCTGTTCGCAAACTAAATAGATCCTTCTAATTTGATTTTTAAAACACTTCAAAACCTGTAATATATCATATTATGACAAAATTGGATTAATCATATCTTGGCTAATTAACATAATATTTAATATATATTTACTTATGATTTGATTTTATATATTCCAGGACCACCCGTAAACAACACGAGAAGATTAATCATAAGACCTCATGATTGTACGCAACATGTCATCTGACAACACGGTACTTTATGTACGCAACACGTCATTTGACAACATGGTACCATGGGTCGAGATTAATTCTGATCAATACGAATACGATGGGGTCTTTATTTATTTTATTGAGCAACTAATTGTGGACCATTAACAACAGACTGCTAACTACGGAGTAAGAAAATATTAAAAGTATTATAAGTATATATATATATATATATATATATATATATATATATATATATATGTAACGATTACTTGAAAAGAAAATATGTTGATATATTATATATATGGTTAGGTTCGTGATATCTATCGGAGACCAAGTCGAGTTAAATACCTTCAAGGAAAAGGTGAGTATATAGTCCCACTTTTAAACTCTAAATATTTCGGGATGAGAATACATGCATTTTATGATTTACGTTATGGACACAAGTGATTAAAAATATATATTCTACGTTGAGTTGTACCACTGGCATACTTCCCTGTAACTTGGTAACTATTATTTACATGAGGTATTGTAAACGCGAATCCTGTTGATAGATCTATCGGGCCTGACAACCCCAACCGGACTGGACGACCAGTATTCAACGGTTGCACAGTACTTCGTTTCGGTAACTACACTTGGTACGGTGTAGTAAGATTTCATAATAAAGGGAATATGCGACGTTGATTAAATGTTAAGTATGGTTATCAAGTGCTCAACAACTTAGAATATTTTTATTAAAACGTTTATATATGAAATCTTGTGGTCTATATTTATAACGTTGCCGGCATTAAACCTATATCTCACCAACTTTATGTTGACGTTTTAAGCATGTTTATTCTCAGGTGATAACTAAAAGCTTCCGCTGCAACATGTTGAATTTAAGCAAGATCTTGAGTATGCATATTTGTGTCAAAAATAAAACTGCATATCGGAGGATTTGTAATGTAAAATATGTTGGAGGTCGTATTGTTATTATCACATGTAAAGTTTGTAAGTCTAAGATTATCGCTAAACGATAATCATTATTAAGTTGTTTAAACCTTGTATTTGTAATAAAAGCTATGGTTTGTATTGTAAAAACGAATGCAGTTTTTGAAAAATGTCGCATATAGAGGTCAATACCTCGCGATGAAATCATATGTTATTGTATTCGTCCTTATGGTTAAGGTCGGGTTATGACAAATATCCTCCCAATATGTAAATTATTTAGTTGTAATTTTTCTATTGTAAGTTGTAATCGTTTATATTAAATAAGTGCGAAGACAAAAGGCGAAAACGAAGATTTGAAGACACAAACGTCCAAAAAGCTCAAATGTACAAGATACAATTCAAAAGGTTCAATTTATTGATGAGAAACGGCTAAAAATGACAAGAGTACAAGTTACAAAACGCAAAGTACACGATATAAAATAGTACGCAAGGACGTTCGAAAATCCGGAATCGGGACATGAGTCAACTATCAACGCCCGACGCAACGGACTAAAAATTACAAGTCTACTATGCATAAGAATATAATATAATATATAAATAATTATATTAATTATTTATATTTTATATTTATATATAAATTATGTCGATAAGCAAGGTTCCAAAATTATGTGAGCTGGATTTTCAAACTCCACGACTCGCGGAGTTTGCAGGCTTAAAACTCCACGACTCGCGGAGCTGTCAGAAATCAAAACGCCTATAAAAGGCCATGCATTCTGCCGAGTAAAAAGATAAAAAATAATAATAATAATACTCTGTAATAAATAATAAATAAATATATATATAATATATATATATAGTATAGGGTAGTTTTATATTAGATTAGTTCGGGTTATGTAAAGGTTATTTTACGGGTTTTTGAAGTCGAAATTATGTTCGTGTAACACTACACGATAAATACTCAATGTAAGTTATGTTCTCCTTTTTAAATTAATGTCTTGTAACTAAGTTATTATTATGCTTATTTGAGCAGAAGTAATTATGATGTTGGGCTAAATATTAAAGATTTGGTTATTGGGCTTTGTACCATAATTGGGGTTTGGACAAAAGAACGACACTTGTGGAAATTAGACTATGGGCTATTAATGGGATTTATATTAACTAAATGATACCTCATTAAATTAATATAGAGATTTACAATTTGACGTAGATATAAATAACCACATACGCTCGATCGGACACGATGGACGGGATATCTATAAATACTAATAATTGTTCATTTGACCAGACACGGGGATGGATTAATAGTCAATGGACTCATTAAAACAGGGGTGGATTACATTCAAGGGTAATTGGTGTAATTGTTAACAAAGTATTAAAACCTTGGATTACACACAGTCGATAACCTGGTGTATTCATTAAATAAAGTATTAAGACCTTGTTACAGTACGAATCCCAGTTAGTTGGAATATTTGACTTCGGGCATAAGGTTAAATTTTCCGAGCATTTTATAATTATGATCGATGAACTATTGTAGACAAAAACCAGATAGGTTTCAAATACATCCAGGACAAAGGACAATTAACCCAGGACAATAAATTAAAATCAAAACGTCAAACATCATAGTTACGGAAGTTTAAATAAGCATACTATATTTTATTTCATATTTCCTCGTACTTTTATTTATTGTCATTTTAATTATTGTTATTTATTTTATATTGGTTAAATATCGTCATTTACTTTACGCTTCGCTTAAAATATAAAATCGACAAACCGGTCATTAAACGGTAAACCCCCTTTTATATATTATTATATATAATTATATATATTTTGTACAAATATAGTTATTTAAAATATAGTGTAAAATAAGCCAGCTCCCTGTGGAACGAACCGGACTTACTAAAAACTATACTACTCTACGATTAGGTACACTGCCTATAAGTGTTGTAGCAAGGTTTAGGTATATCACATTTGTAAATAAATAATTAAAACTTGTGTAATTTGTAACGTATTTCGTAGTAAAATATAGTACTATTTCTTATACACCGCTGCACACATCAAGTTTTTGGCGCCGCTGCCGGGGACTCGGCGAAACGCTATATTTTTAATTTATTTTTGTATAAATATATTTATATATATTTTTAGAAAAACAATATAAAATTTTAAAAAAAAAACACGTTTTTCAAACTCCTCGACTCGCGGAGTTTGCAGGCTTAAAACTCCATGACTCGCGGAGCCACCCTGACAGGCGCACCCAGAAACCCTATTTCGCATTAATTACGGAATATTATTAATTATTATTATTTATAAACCCTATTTAATTTATTATTATTAATATTTAGTTTTAGTTTTTAAATTAATTTGTATTTTGTATTTTAATTAGTTTTATTATAAATAAAAATTAATACTTTTATAAAATAATAAAGATAAAAATAATATTTTTATAAAAATTGTACTTTTTACAACTTTAAGTTTATTTTTATTTTTTTGTTTATTTTTATTTGTTTTTAGCATAATATTTGTATTTTTATTGTTCGTAGCTAGTTTTAAATTTAGTATTTTGCCGTAGCTTATTTTTATTTCTAGATTTTTAGGCTTTGCCGTAAAATCCCTTAAGTGCTTTTTCTTTAGATTAAGATTTAGGCACTTTAGAATTTTACGACGCCGTTTTAAATTTTAGTGCCTTTTAAGTTATTTCCGTTTTGGATATAGAATTCCTGTAAGCTTTAATACCTTTAGGCGTAACTTTTAGATTTAATTTTTAGACTTTTAAGTTTCGACGTTTTTCTTTCTTATTTTTATTTTTCGACGTTTTTCGACGCGCACTCTTTTTCTTTCTTATTTCTCGCCACGCTAGTTTTAGGACTTAGAAATTTTCTCTACTTCTTCTCTAATAATTCAAAAGAAAAAATTATTTTAAGCGGTTAAATTGATAGACATCCAAATTTTCTGCTTCGTAGTAATAGCTGGATTTGTTAGTGGCTGAGTTGTGAGCTTCCGATTTAAAGGGTTCTGGCTCCCTGCTACATCTTTTGGCTATTCGAAACGTGGGCAAAAGCAGAAAAGTCTATTAATTTGATAACTTTAAATAATTTTTATCTTTTTATAACTAATAGGATAATTAGTGAATCCACCACATTGTAGCTAAAATTTGGCCATCGCAATAAAATGGAAAATTTTGAAAACAAGGCCTTGGAAACTCTTTATGACATCCGAAATCAATTTAATCAATACTCTCAAACGCGTGTTGATGACAATTCGTTCGGTCAATCTTGGATCACGAATGACGAAACAATAACTGGTTGTGAAATCTGTGGAGATTATCACTCAACATGGGAATGTTATTATGTAAGATCTTGAATTTTGTGCATCAGAAAATGTTCCTGAAAGTGTCAGAAAATGTGTGCACCAGAAAGCGCCACAAAAGGTCTACCTAACACTTATGCATTTTCAAAATTTACATCAGAATTAGGATTAGTCAGAATCAGTCCCTGAACTTCAGAATCGGTTTAAACCCTTGTGCGCGCCGCGCACATTCAAGGGTGCGCGCCGCTCACCCCACCTGAGACAGTTTTTCTGTCTTTTCTATTTTTGAGTTAAATGAGGGACTTTTTGGTCTTTTCACTTGAGGACGGATCTGTGGACATATTGGCAGTTTTAGATCCACTTTTGGATCACTTTCACATCCACAAACACTCTCATCTATCTTAGAGAGAGAGAGAGAGAGAATTCTAGAGAGAGATTTGGGATTTTGGAGATGAAGAAGCTTGAATCGATCAAAAGCTCGGGTGTTAACGTTGTTCATCTCGTTCTTGGCTATGTTTTGGTAGTGTTGGTAAGCCCTAACTCCGAATTTAATTGTAATATTCTTGTTTATGTTTAGGGTTTGAGCTTTTAAGGGTTCTAAACCCCATTTCTCATGAAATAGGGGGTTTTGTTGTATTGCTAGTGTAAGTGAACCCGATTATTGTGGGTTTAGGGTTAGATGACAAATTTGGAAGTATTTTTCATTGGTTTGGGTGTTAATCACTAGATTGTATATGTATTGGTGACTTAGATGTTCATAAGAACATGTTAGTTGGTTAAAATGAGTGTTAACCTTGATTTGGAGTCAAACTAAGATATGAGGTCAAGATTTGATGAACCAAGTATATAAATGTTTGATTTAGGTGTTAATTGGTGTTTTGAAATTATAATCACTACTCGTTAGTGATTTTGGGCGTTTTCGGGACTTATGTCAAAACGGGTGAAATGAGATGGGTCAAATTTGATAATGACTTTAATTTTGGATTAATTGGTTAATAAGCAATTTTGTTAAGACCTATATTGGCTTAAATGGTGTCAAGTATAATTTTGGTTAAATTGTACTTGTTTGAATGGGTCAGAATTACCACCCGTAGTGGTAATTGGTGAAGTCCATTTTAGGTGACTAAATGGGCGGGTCGTTGTGTTAGATAGAAACGCTCGGTTAAGGGTGTTGGCGTTGAATTCTCTTGTAGAGAATGTATGTTGATTGTGTGTATATCTATATGCGTATTATAGGTAAAGCTTGCTCGTTTGCGTTTGGATGTGAATTACATACATGACTTGTGCGGGCAATCCAAGGTGAGTGGAATAATTATATGCATATGTATATAATGTATTTATTTGTATGCTATGGTATGAACCAAAGAGCCGGTAGTGCCATAGTATGTGCGGGCATGCTATGATGTGAACCAAAGAGCCGGTAGCGTCATAGTACATGTGTTATAGTGTGAACCAAAGAGCCGGTAGCACTATAGCACGATTTGTTAGGGTGTGAACCAAATAGCCGGTAGCACCTTAGCGTTGTTAGAGTGTGAACCAAAGAGCCGGTAGCACTCTAGCGTGAGTATGACTCGAGTTGTGATGTGAACCAAAGAGCCGGTAGCATCATGACAAATGCGTATGGTGTGAACCAAAGAGCCGGTAGCACCATGACGCGAGAATGGTTAACCATATTGTGTGTGTTGTTTATTTAGCATTTAATATTGTGATGAATATATGCTATTTGTTATGCTAGCTTACGGTATGGGAGATTATTAGCTTTATACTTGCGATGGTATGCTAATTAGATTGCTAGCATGTATGCGGTATTTGTGTAAGTGTTTGCAAGTAAGTAGATTATATATGTATATGTATAATTATTGCATTCACTAAGCTTTATGCTTACCCCTCTCGTTGTTTACCTTTTTCAGATATTTTGTTATGAGGCTAGCTAGTTGTTAGACTAGTTGCGTAGGAGCGCTTGGGCTCGATGGGGTAGCTTTTGGATATGTGGACGCGGATTGGGGATTTGGTAGTCCCCGGGATTATGCTCTTGGTATCGGGTTGGGTTATAGAGTCCTAACTCGTCTAAGTGTAAATTGGGATTGAAACTTGTATTTTGTACGAAAGTCGTAAAACGGCCGACGTGGGCCCGGTGTCGTAAAACTCGTTTTATTCTTGGAACGCGTTAGTCTTGTTTATTATAATGTGTTGTGAAAATCGTTTCGTCTAAAAGTGTCTGGAAGTGGGAGATCTTTAATCAAAATTTGGAAAATCCGGACAGAGGCTGTCAGGCCTTGTGCGCGTCGTGCACCTAAAGGGTTGCGCGCCGCGCACCCTTATGAAATAAAAAAAAAATCTTTTGCTGCGTATTCGATTGGATAACGGGTTGAGTCGTTACAAGTGGTATCAGAGCATAGTCTAAGGGAATTAGGTGACCTTGGAATAGGTGCCTAGTCTTAGACGTATTGGCCGTTATGTATTATTTGCGGGACTTGTAGGAATACGGGTCGGATTGAGATTTGTTAGTGCCTTAGAGTAGGTGACTAACTAGGACTTGTGTTTGTCCAAAGTGTGATTATATGGGGCCTTATTTCGCGTGTAAATTAGTGCCTTAGATAGTTAGTGCCTAATGTAAGCAGGCGAACTTGGACATTGTTTTAGTGATAGTCACCTAGGATGTAGGTTGACTTGTGGCTGCGGTGTACTTGTGTACAATTATTATTATATTGTATATAGGTGCATATATACAGGTACCTTTTGTGCGGTATCCTAGGGATGAATCTATTGGAGAGATTCGTATGTTTGGCGTTTTGAGTGGTCAAGTTCACGATAAGGACTTTGGTCATTCGGGTACTAGGAGTTATCGCGTGTTATTTGTGTAAATGTTGCGTCAGTCCGGGTAAAGTACTTTGCGTGACCATGTGGAAATGGTAAGGTACGCATTTGTAATAATGACCGATCACCATTATTACGAAAGTGTATCTTGACACTAAGCATGACATGACAAGTACCGAACGGAGGAAACGTGGCATGGTTGGGGTAGAACGGGATGAATTAGGAATCTTTTATTGGTTCCTAGGATATAGTAGTCACGAGTGATGTGCTTGTTGTCACAACAGGTTCTTTGTGAGTCGGGAAGTGTACGATGGATCCGGTTAGTTAAGTGAGCGAGCCAACTCACGAGTTCGGCGCATATTTAGTCACCCTACGTAGTGGGTACATTTTGAGATCGTCATTGGTTGTAGTTACCCATCGTAACTAGGATGACCGATTAGTGTGTATGTGTGTGCGACAAGGACTTGAATCCCGTAATGAGATGTAGCAAGTCTAATGATTGTAGAACGGGGTTACACTCGGTAGAGTGTGTGGTTAGAGAATCGTGTTAGGATTCTAATTGTGAGTCGCCTTGGAATTGGCGAATCGAGTAGTCTTAGGGTCATTAAACTCATGGGAGTGGGACCCGTACGACGGTAATTGCGTTAGTGTGTTAGCGTGTTGTGGATTATAGAGTAACATTCCTAACGGAATATTCCTTGTAGTGGTGGATGTGTCGATGTGCGAAAGGGTGTAAGACTTGGTGTTTTCAAGCATCTCTTTAGTGTTAGATGAAAGGTTTCGCGAGGCTATATCGTTTGGCCTTGTGGAAATTGCGGGTAGCGTGTGATCGATAGGAACTTTCGATAAGACAATAAACCGTAAGGTTGTCGGGTAGGTATGACTTCGGGTCATTATTATAGAGAGACGGGTGACATCGGATGTATGGAACCTAAAGATTTAGATTCTAAAATTCGGTTGATGGTGGTGGGAGTTTGCATGACACTGCGTCAGGTGCCTCTTTATACCTGCTAGTGTAATGTTCAACTCCGGTAGTGGTGTGATCACTTTGTGCTTAGGGTGACCGTGAAATACCCTTGGAAGCATCGGAGATTATAATAGTGATCGACGGGTGATAGTAATTCGACGGTTGTGAAAGTCGAAGTTTAAGAGCATTGTGATAAATACTTCTTATGAAGAGACGGATGAGCGAATCTTGTTGCTCTTAAGTGATGGATGGGTAAAGATGACCGGTGAGCCGGTGATGTACTTAATCTTCGGTTAGGCCAAAGATTATGATGAATTGTTGATATTGCGGCCGACGCAATTATTGTGTCAAATTGGTCACTCTTCACCATGAGAGTGAGCCATTGTTGATAAAGGTTCGTTGAGTGGAAGGTCAGGTGATCTCGACTGAGATGCACGACTGATTAAGCGGAGTGGCATATGCCTAGTTGTAGAGACGTATGTGAAACCTTAGTGGAGTTCGCTTTGCGAACGATTAAGGACTGTTAATAGTAATTATGGTATGAAGGTGCGATGTTATCGCGTGTACGTCACTTCAAGCGAATGTGTATGTCGGCTCTGAGAGCCCGTTGTGAATTCGTGGTGATTTGGAGTGGATGACCAGTGATGAGAATGGTCATGTGTTTCGTGGAATGCTAATTCCCCAGGATGTTATCATCTTGGCGGTGAGAATGTGGAGCCACATTTCTAAGTGGGGGAGTTTTTACTGCCGCCCAAGGAAGCTTCGGTGGTGTTATAAATAGCGAAGTGTTGGAATGTACTGTGCTAAGCCTTAATAGGTATTCGGAGTTCCTAACGAGGAAGAGTGACATGTTATTGATGTCGACTCGAGATCGTGCATTACGATTGTGAGTTACAATTCCGGAATGTTTTCCGTGAAGATTCTGGTGATGAGGTGAAAGGAAGTGTAAGACTCTTATGTAGGGTGATCGTGTAGTACCAATGTACGGTACGAGACCAAATGGGAAGTTTGAGATTTCAGAGTGAGAGAGTGAAGCTGTCATTGCGGGTGCTCTCATAGTGGAAATCTGGGTTGTCGTGAACTCGGATAGTATTACTGGGTCGGTACGAGTTCGTTATCGTGAAGGATACTGTATTTTCCCAGTCGGGAAACGTAATCGTGGAGATCGTCAGTGGACTATTCCACTTTATGGACGATTGTGAGGTGGAAAGTTTCGACTCCGATTGTCTCACGTAGAGACACACAGATGTTGTTTGGTTGCGAAAGTGTGTACCCCAGTGATGTGACCCGTAGGTTGCATTGGAATGTCAAGGCCATCCTTAATAGACGGTCTAGGTAGGAGGATTCACCCGGCGTTGGTGAATATTTTGTGGGTCGTGTGGCGAATTGCGAATTTGTTGTTGATAGGATTCTAGTACACGAATAGTTTTCATGCTAGTACTAGGGGGCCGTCTTGTGTGATCGTGTAGTAGGGTTTGGAGGAGAAACCATGTGTCGAGTGTTGATGTATTGTTTAGCACGTGGTGTATTATTGTCATCCTGGATTAATCCAGCGATGGATGGTCATGTGCGGATCGATTAATGGGAAAGTGGTGTTCCTAAATGGATTATTTTGGGGTACCAAGATTTATTCGTTGAAGGAATAACCCGGTTGTGGAGACGGGGGAAGTTGGTTCTTGAAATAGAGAACATACATGAATAACCGGTTGAGTGGTGCGTTTATGAAACGATGAAGTACTGAGTTTTAACGCGAAATGAATCCTTCTCGATTTGGATTAATGCAAGACTTGGTTCACGGCGTAGTAGACCTAGTAGATCGCGTTGGGTGATATGGTTATGGATGTAGCTTGTTGCGAGTTGTAGCCGAGAGAACTTAAAGGAATATATGGTGTTTTCCGTATTTCCTAATTGGGCATTTTGGACGTTGAGCGTATGAGATGCCGCTGGTTGCGGTAATGCATGCTAGCAATTGTTAGCGTGTGGTGAGATATTCGGGTTAATGGAAATTATATGGACATCGAGTTTGGATGTGTGTCGAGTAGAGGGTGGGTTAAGTGACGGAGATCACGGGGACGTGATCCAGTTTAAGTGGGGGAGAGTTGTAAGATCCTGAATTTTGTGCATCAGAAAATATTCCTGAAAGTGTCAGAAAATGTGTGCACCAGAAAGCGCCACAAAAGGTCTACCTAACACTTATGCATTTTCAGAATTTACATCAGAATCAGGATTAGTCAGAATCAGTCCCTGAACTTCAGAATCTGTTTAAACCCTTGTACGCGCCGCGCACATTCAAGGGTGCGCGCCGCGCACCCCACCTGAGACAGTTTTTCTATCTTTTCTATTTTTGAGTTAAATGAGGGACTTTTTGGTGTTTTCACTTGAGGACGGATCTGTGGACATATTGGCAGTTTTAGATCCACTTTTGGATCACTTTCACATCCACAAACACTCTCATCTATCTTAGAGAGAGAGAGAATTCTAGAGAGAGATTTGGGGTTTTGGAGATGAAGAAGCTTGAATCGATCAAAAGCTCGGGTGTTAACGTTGTTTATCTCATTCTTGGCTATGTTTTGGTAGTGTTGGTAAGCCCTAACTCCGAATTTAATTGTAATATTCTTGTTTATGTTTAGGGTTTGAGCTTTTAAGGGTTCTAAACCCCATTTCTCATGAAATTGGGGGTTTTGTTGTATTGCTAGTGTAAGTGAACCCGATTATTGTGGGTTTAGGGTTAGATGACAAATTTGGAAGTATTTGTCATTGGTTTGGGTGTTAATCACTAGATTGTATATGTATTGGTGACTTAGATGTTCATAAGAACATGTTAGTTGGTTAAAATGAGTGTTAACCTTGATTTGGAGTCAAACTAAGATATGAGGTCAAGATTTGATGAACCAAGTATATAAATGTTTGATTTAGGTGTTAATTGGTGTTTTGAAATTATAATCACTAGTCGTTAGTGATTTTGGGCGTTTTCGGGACTTATGTCAAAACGGGTGAAATGAGATGGGTCAAATTTGATAATGACTTTAATTTTGGATTAATTGGTTAATAAGCAATTTTGTTAAGACCTATATTGGCTTAAATGGTGTCAAGTATAATTTTGGTTAAATTGTACTTGTTTGAATGGGTCAGAATTACCACCCGTAGTGGTAATTGGTGAAGTCCATTTTAGGTGACTAAATGGGCGGGTCATTGTGTTAGATAGAAACGCTCGGTTAAGGGTGTTGGCGTCGAATTCTCTTGTATAGAATGTATGTTGATTGTGTGTATATCTATATGCGTATTATAGGAAAAGCTTGCTCGTTTGCGTTTGGATGTGAATTACATACATGACTTGTGCGGGCAATCTAAGGTGAATGGAATGATTATATGCATATGTATATAATGTATTTATTTGTATGCTATGGTATGAACCAAAGAGCCGGTAGTGCCATAGTATGTGCGGGCGTGCTATGATGTGAACCAAAGAGCCGGTAGCGTCATAGTACGTGTGTTATAGTGTGAACCAAAGAGCCGGTAGCACTATAGCACGATTTGTTAGGGTGTGAACCAAAGAGCCGGTAGCACCTTAGCATTGTTAGAGTGTGAACCAAAGAGTCGGTAGCACTCTAGAGTGAGTATGACTCGAGTTGTGATGTGAACCAAAGAGCCGGTAGCATCATGACAAATGCGTATGGTGTGAACCAAAGAGCCGGTAGCACCATGACGCGAGAATGGTTAACCATATTGTGTGTGTTGTTTATTTAGCATTTAATATTGTGATGAATATATGCTATTTGTTATGCTAGCTTACGGTATGGGAGATTATTAGCTTTATACTTGCGATGGTATGCTAATTAGATTGCTAGCATGTATGCGGTATTTGTGTAAGTGTTTGCAAGTAAGTAGATTATATATGTATATGTATAATTATTGCATTCACTAAGCTTTATGCTTACCCCTCTCGTTGTTTACCTTTTTCAGGTATTTTGTTATGAGGCTAGCTAGTTGTTAGACTAGTTGCGTAGGAGCGCTTGGGCTCGATGGGGTAGCTTTTGGATATGTGGACGCGGATTGGGGATTTGGTAGTCCCCGGGATTATGCTCTTGGTATCGGGTTGGGTTATAGAGTCCTAACTCGTCTAAGTGTAAATTGGGATTGAAACTTGTATTTTGTACGAAAATCGTAAAACGCCCGACGTGGGCCCGGTGTCGTAAAACTCGTTTTATTATTGGAACGCGTTAGTCTTGTTTATTATAATGTGTTGTGAAAAGCGTTTCGTCTAAAAGTGTCGGGAAGTGGGAGATCTTTAATCAAAATTTGGAAAATCCGGACAGAGGCTGTCAGGCCTTGTGCGCGCCGCGCACCTAAAGGGTTGCGCACCGCGCACCCTTCTAAAATAAAAAAAAAATCTTTTGCTGCGTATTCGATTGGATAACGGGTTGAGTCGTTACATATTATTACGTTCCTATGGAAAATTATGCACCCATGGAACCTGAATGGAACGATTATGAGGAATACAATTTTAATTGGGATTATTTCCAAGAATATATCCAAACTCAACAACCAGAAGACGAGGAAAATTATGTGCCTGAAAATTCTTTAGATTATATAAAAATCAAACTCGAAGAACTTGATGCTCAAAATGAACAAATGAGAGAGTTTGTAAATAGGCAAGCTGAAACTCTATCAGATTACACACATGTTGATCTGAGAAGTCGTGTGCAAGAAAATCTCATATCATCGAATTTTGTTGAATTTGAGAGCTCCGAAATCACCAATTATCCCGATGATACTTTTTATTCAGTCTTACCAATTTCACAACATATCAACACATTAGCCTCTACCGACGAAATCATCAATCCATCAATGGATGATGAAGAAGAAGAAAGGGTGACAAATTGGTACTATTGGAAAAACGATAACTTTGAAAACTTTACCCCCGAGACCAAACCAAACTTCTCCATTCCACAACCGTCCAACCCAATATTCTCAATAGACGATTCATCTACCGAAGATGAGCTAAGAGCTGTAATAGATATTGACACCTCGGATTTCACCCAATTGGGTAATAGAGGTGAAAACTTTGATCCCGAGAATGAACAGAAGGAAATGTTAGGAATTGTCCACCCTATAATATGTATGTCGGTGTATATCGATCGATTTGACCAAGAACCAGAAAAGAGACATATCCATTTACTAAAAGCTACACTTAAAAAAGAATTAAGTAGTGACGATCGGGTGAGTCTAAACTTTAAACCCATTGATATATTATACACCACCCGAGATGTAAATAACTGGCTCACTATTTTAATTCGTGGAACTTATTCTACCGACTTCACATGTCGTCAACTAAGTGTGGGGAAGTCTAACCCCACTTAACGTTAAATTAGGGGTTCGGGTTAGTGCATAACTCGTTAATAAAAATGCATGATTAGGGTAAAAGACGCTTTTTCAAATATTAGTAAACAGTTCAGAAAAGCAGCCGTTTTTGAAAAAAAGCATGTGTGATAAAACAAGAAGGAATGAACGATGAGGCGCGCCATCTATCATTCGACGAGCTTTGTAATTACAAACTGGGTATTTTCAATTACTTTTCTACACTAATCACCCTCGTGAATTTATAATTATAGTCTGATTTCATGCAAATGAGGGCATTGCATGATCTTAAGTGTGGGGAAAGGTTATAAATTCTCTCGGGTTTGCACTTAGTTTATTTGCCAAATTTTGTGAAAATTTTAAAAATTTTCAACTAAATGAATTCAAAATCATGTTTATACATATTTATGAACGATGAAAATTAGGTGTTAATACCGAAATTATCGTTACCTCGGAAAGGACATAAATTGAGAAACACCCTAAAACGCTTGAATTCATTTAAAATGGAATAAAGGAGAATAAAAAGGCAAAGAAAGAAACTAAGTGTGGGGAGAATGTACCTAGTTATTCAATTAAAAACTATCTAGCACATGTTTCTGTAAAGTTTATTGCAGGTGCTTTTGTTTTGGACTAAATTAACTATTTTACCCGTTGAAAGAAAAGAAAAGATGGATCTACATGATGAATCAATTCCATCATTAAAAGGAAGTAAAGTCTTCCGAAAAAGACACGCGCTTCTTGATTTAGGTCAAGAAGTTGTCGTCCAGACCAGCTGTAGGTTGACGAAAAATCTAGAAAAGTCATCACTAAAATCAGCAGGAAATCCACGGACCTCAGCATCAAACAGGGTCGCCAAGTGGTCAGATTTATCCTAACCATGAGATGGATTTATCTCGTACAATGGGGGGACACCGTGCAAATTATCTTGATAAGACTAATGAATCAGATCCCCAGAAAGGATAATCTCCTTAAAGATTAAAAATCAGCTTTTAAGCCTGATATTACTCAATCCTTGAGATTGACCTTAAAGATTGAGAATTACAAACTCATGGAATTCAATGATATCTAAACTCGAGCTTGAACGAGAAAATATTTTGATCAAAATTAAAACCGATTTGTTTTCTGAAAACCTATTTTTAATGCGTTCATTACCATTGAACGTAAAATCCTAAGAATTCACCTGAAATTCATTAGGTCACCTGAACCAGATCGTGTAACATCCCGCATTTTTCCGTTAAATTATTTTAACGCCCGTCTTTTTATTTTAATAATATCCTCAGTATCTCGATTCGTATCCTCCATTAGCTTACATTCTTAAAATATTTTCGTCATTTGGATTATAACATCTCTCGTTCTCTCGTGTAATTTAAAAATATTCGTTCGGTTAATTCCCGCACCCGATTACCAACTTGAGGGACTAAACTTGCCAAAGTGTCAAAGATTTGACTAGGTCAAAGGAGTCAAACACCACCTCCTCCATTCATTATTTTCATTTTCATTTTCATTTTCTTCTCATACTTTCACATTTTCTCTAAATTCTCCAAACAAAGAATTCATCATCCATTCATGATCTAGCAAGTGTTTCACAAAACAAATTACATATTTGGAATCCTCCCTTCATCCTCTTCGACTTGATACCAATTTCATCTCATTTGGGTAACTTTCTAAAATCACTAGATTTTTTGTTCTTGATGTTTTTGAATTATAAAAGTGTTAATTAGTGTCTATGGCTCGTGTATAACATGAATATACGTTTTGTTTGTTCGATTTGTTGATTTGAGTAACTAGTTTGAACACTTGAAAATGGGTTTGCTTAATCTTTGATTTTGGAAGCTTAAATTTTGTTAAATTGTTAAATTTCATGTTTTAATTGTGTTACTAGTATCACTAGCTTCGTTATGATGCGTAGGTTGATTAAGAAAACTTCAAATACATGATTTGTGATTTTTGTGAATTTTGATTAGGGTTTGATGAACTTGAAATGAACTTTTGATACTTTTGATGCCATGAAATGTTGTTAGTAAGTGTTTAGTTGTATTGCATGAGTAATTACCTTCAAAACGGCATATCATATGTGTGGATTGGATTCCCGAATCATGTAATGCATTTCAAGAAATTGAAACTTTGAAAATGGACCTTGAATGACCACTTGGCGAGAAATCGGTTATTGTAAATGATGTTTTCGCTTGATGAAAAGTAGTTAGTTGTGTTCCTTGTCAAAATACCTTTCCGATGATATAAGATACATGTTTTGGTTGTTTGCGGGTCATAAATGGTGATTGTTTGAAGTTAGGTTCGTGCATAAAACTTAAAAACTGCCAGAATTCTCTGCACAGGTAATGGCGTGGCGCGCCATATACCCGCGCGGCGCGCCAAAGTGGGCTGTCCAATTTTGTCAATTTTCGAATAATGTTTGCCATGCTACGGACCTCCGATTCACATGAAACTTGTTCTAACATGCTTATATATGAATAACTAGCACAGAAAAATAGTTCGGGACCCGACCCGAACGTGTTGACTTTTTCGTTGACTTTGACCCGACCCAAGTTTGACTTTTTGTCAAACTTAACCAAATGATTATGCAATCTTTCTAACATGATTCTTTACTTGTATCTTGCATGAAACTTGACAATTTGATTCACATGCTATATAATCGAGTCGTAACGAGCCATAGGACTAATTGAACATCTTTGACCGATCGTGTTTACCGTTATTGATACAACCCTATTTGTTTAGGTCAAGACTAGCTTTGTCTTTGAACGCGTTTACTTGTTGAAGTACTTTATTACTTTTGCACTCAAGGTGAGAACATAGTCCCACTTTTACTTTTTTTGAACTTATATTTGGGATGAGAAAACATAAACGTTTCTTTTTAACTAAGTGAATACAAGTACAGGAAAACAAACATTCTACATACGAGTTTAGAAAGAAATCCTCAATTCGATTATCATTAGTTACACTTGCAGGGTGTAAGTGTAGGAGTGAACTTATGTTGTATGGCCATATGGGTTTGACAAACCCTCATCTCGGACGGTTCGCTACCGTCTATGGATGAAATATATTTTCGAGAAACAGTGTTGTTCTAGCACTATTATGATGGGGTTCAACGGACGGAATGTTAAGCCTTGATAATTGGGTGCTCGTGAATATTAACTTTTAGAATGTACTATTATTTTATCAATGTTGCAAATCTTGTGGTTCGACTTACTTTTGCTCACTTACTTTTTCTCACTTACTTTTACTCACTTACTTACTTAAACCTATGATTTCACCAACGTTTTCGTTGACAGATTTCTATGTTTTTCTCAGGTCTTTGAACGATATGCGAAACATGCTTCTGCTCATTATTTGATACTTGCATTGGATGTCGAGTATACATGCATTTCATGGAGCATCTTTTGACTTTCTTTAAAACTGTGTCGCATATGTTTCACATGTAACTATAAACTTGTAACGAAACTTTTGGATGAACAACTCTTGTAAACTTTGAAACAATCTTTATTTTTGAAAGGAATGCGACATATCTTTGGTCAAACGTCACGTTAAAGACCTATGACCACGCAACGGGACCCAAGTAGTCGACGCCGTCAATTGACGATTTGTCGGGGTCGCTACAAGTGGTATCAGAGCTTTGGTTGTAGGATTTAGAGTTCATTGGTGTCAACCCCGAGTCATAGGGTACATTAGTGAATCTAGACTACAACCGGTATATAGACTTGAAGTAGGAATTACTTGACTACTTGTGCATTTATACTCGAACTCTTTTATCATATCTAACTCGTATTCGATCTTGAACTTACGTTGATAAATTTTGTTGACGCGCCACCTTGACTTTATGAAGTAATGTTAAATGCACATGTGAATCAGCGTAATATAATTTCCGGGATTATATTACGGTGATTCACATGAACGTTCCGACATTATGGCATAAAGAATTTAAGGCGAGTCAAGGAAACATTTTCTCTCTATCCTTTTTCCGTATCACGGTTAGTATTGTTGAAAATACTAATCAATGATATTCTTGTGTCATGAAGGAACAATGGCTCACCAAGGTCAACACAATACTCCTCCCGAAACTCTAGAACAAGCTCTTCAACAAATGATAGCCACTGCCGTGGGTGAGGCCGTGGCCGATCACTTTTCCAACAACAATAATCAGGGAGCCGGTAATTCAAACGAGGGGTGCTCCTACAAAAGCTTCATGAAGTACAACCCTCCCACTTTCGATGGAACCGGGGGACCGGTTGCTCTCACCTGATGGTTTGATCAAACGAAATCCGTTTTTAGCATAAGCGGTTGTCGAGACTGAGATAAGTTCAAATTCTCCACCCTCACTTTCACCGGTGTTGCTCTCTCATGGTGGAACACGCATGTACGATCGGTGGGTATCGATGAAGCCCACACACTCTCTTGGACCGAATTAAGAGAAAGAATGATCACCGAATACTTCCAGTGCAACGAGACTCGAAGGCTCGAACAAGGGCTAAGAAATTTAAAAACTGTCGGGAATGACCTCGAAGCTTATAATCAACGGTTTACCGAACTAGTCTTAATGTGTCCAAATCTCATGACTCCCGAGTCCCTAAGAGTTGAACTTTACATGGATGGCCTCCCTAAGAGCATTCAACACGAGGTAAAGTCATCCAAACCCACTAACCTACAAGAGGCTTTAGCGATGGCCCGCCAATCTATAAAAACAGTGAATGAAATTGAAGCGCCGGCACCAACAGTCGAGGACCAACCGGGTAACAACAAAAGAAAATTGGAAGCCTCTCCATCAAGCAACCACAACCACAACAACTTCGCCAAGAGGCCTTTCACCCCCGGTGGCAAGAAGGGGTATGACGGAAACCTACCTTATTGTAACAAGTGCCACAAACATCATTTGGGCGAATGTGGTAAACCATTTTGCATCAGGTGTCAAAGAAGTGGCCATGTGGCCCATATTTGTAAAAGTGCCGCCCCCGTTGCTGAAAAGGGGCCCAATGTACCAAAAATAAGTGTTTGTTTCGAATGTGGCCAACCGAGTCATTTTAGGAATGCATGTCCAACGAAGAAACCAACCCCAACGCACGCCGTTGAACTTTCAACATCGACACCTAGGATGCCCGAGACGATGATGGACTAGTCACGGGTACGTTTCTACACAACAACCCGCATATTTCAGACTTATTCGATTCGGTTACCGTTAGACGTTTTATAACCAAGGCTTTGACTCGTACTCTTTGCACTCCACCTTTTTCCTTTAGATATTACTTAGGCAATTCAAGTGACCAACGGAAAATATTGTGTACCTATAAATTTTATCGGAGGATATACGTTAAACTTATTGGGTGGATAATTTAAATTGTGACTTGACACCTATAGAACTAAGGAGCTCAAAACCTATTCGTTAAGGAGAAATGTTTCCCTACAATTATGTATAGATCATTGGAACTAAGTAACTTTCGGTTGAAAACCAATACCCTTATCCTCGTATCCATGACCTCCTGATTATTTACATGAATCTTGCGTATATTCCAAACCGACCTCTGTTCCGATTATCATCAATTGAGAGATCAGGGAGAAGATGTCTCCTAACCCGCTTTCAGAACTCGCTACGATAGTTGTAAATTTCTTTTAGTACCGTTCGATTATCTAGGCCTCCGCCCGTATTCATAGGCCTCCTGAACCTCGTTTGTAAACTTATCTAGATGAATCCGTTATCGTATTTATAGATGATGTCTAAACCTATTCAAGTAAAGAATAAAATGAACGACATCTCCGTCTTACGCTCAAACTCTTGAAAAAAGAGCAATTCTATGCCGAATTCTCCAAGTAAGAATTTTGGTTAAACGAAGTCCAATTTTTAGACCATGTTGTTAGTGGCCAAAGTATTTCAATACATCTCGCAATCGGAACCACACGTAATCGGGAAACCCTCACGACTCAGACTTGTATTCGTAAAATCTTAGATCTCGCCGGTTATTACTGAAGATTCATTTCCGACTTTTCTCGTGTTGCACGACCTTTAAACTCGTTAACTCACTGAGGGAAAAATTTAAACCTCTCCGTGTCCGAACTCTGAACATGATCTTTCACACAAGCCTTACTAGCTAAATTCGTTTAGCACACTGGAACTCAAATATGGAAATATTTCTACTTAAACGCCCGAAAGGCATACTCTCTCGACTCGAAATCAAGAAAACTAAAATTCGTTAATTTGCTCGAAAAATTTGAATACTTAATCATGGACCCGATCAACTTTCTCGTCAACACGTGCCACGTTACATAGCCCTGTTATTTCACCATTTTCCGCCTGATATTACTGGAACTTGAGATAACACCCAATCCAAGGATACTTCACTCGTCTTTGACTTATCATACAACTACGTGTGCTATCTCGTTATCCCACCAAGCCTCAACATTCGACCACTAAGTGCACGATATGGCTACCTCAGGATGTGAGCTCATCCTATTCTAAGTTCTCATTCCACTCCTGTCCTTTCGCTTGTACTTTTGTATGAGGAAACCTTTTATATACTTTCTCAATGAAGAGAGAGACTCATCATGTATTACTAGTATTCACCACGAGGGTGAATAGCCCTGGAAAACGTTCTCTGTAGCCGATAAGGAACTTGTTCCAATGAACGTTTTCAAACCCTAACTAGCTTGTTCAAACATATCTTAATTCTATTCCAACACGGTGTACCATTGTCGATTATCTCGGATCACAATACTCGTTTCACTTCTAGTGTTACAAGAAGCCTTAGAGACACGTTTAACATGAGTACCACGTATCATCCACAACCAACGGACCAAACAAACATACGTTTCACATCTTGGAAAGACATGTTACAAACTTGTATTGTTGCCTTTAGTTGCCTCCTCTCACACAGCAGTTACCATTCGTGTATTAACGCCGCACTTCCGAAACCCTATATGACCGCAAATGTCATACCCCTATTCGTTGGACCAAAGCATGTGGTAAGCAAATCACCGAATCCAAACTCATTCAAGAAATAACAGTTGAGATCGTTCAAGTCCGAGAAGGACTCAAGACGACCCGTAGTCGCCAAAAGGGCTATACGGATATTCGACGTAAACCTCTCGAATCCCAAGTCAGTAACCGTGTAATATTGAGAACTCGCACCTTGGGAAGGTGTAATTTCGAGAATCAGGGAAAGTTAAAACCGCGATATATTAATCCTTTTGAAACCTTGGGGCGTATTGGAACCGCTCCTACCGTTTAGAACTTCCGACTCAATTAAGTTTCCGTTTACCCTACGTTCCATGCAACAAACTTAGAGACGTGTCCTACGGAACAGGAACGTGCCACTCTTCTAGATAAACTTACTATTGATGGCAAACTCCCCTACATGGGAAACTGGTTGAAATTTTGGATCGTAAAACCAAGTCTTAATACAAACTGAAATCTCGACTGTCAAAATTTGTGGGAATGCCCAAGGACGTATCTTCACTTATTCATAGCATTGACAACACTAGGTCTCGAGTAAGAAACAACGACTATTGCTTCCAACTAAATTTCGGGACGAAATTTCTTTTAAGGTGTGGGTAATGTAACATCCCGCATTTTTCCTTTAAATTATTTTAACGCCCGTCTTTTTATTTTAATAATATCCTCAGTATCTCGATTTGTATCCTCCATTAGCTTACATTCTTAAAATATTTTCGTCATTTGGATTATAACATCTCTCGTTCTCCCGTGTAATTTAAAAATATTCGTTCGGTTAATTCCCGCACCTGATTACCAACTTGAGGGACTAAACTTGCCAAAGTGTCAAAGATTTGACTAGGTCAAAGGAGTCAAACACCACCTCCTCCATTCATTATTTTCATTTTCATTTTCATTTTCTTCTCATACTCTCACATTTTCTCTAAATTCTCCAAACAAAGAATTCATCATCCATTCATGATCTAGCAAGTGTTTCACAAAACAAATTACATATTTGGAATCCTCCCTTCATCCTCTTCGACTTGATACCAATTTCATCTCATTTGGGTAACTTTCTAAAATCACTAGATTTTGTGTTCTTGATATTTTTGAATTATAAAAGTGTTAATTAGTGTCTATGGCTCGTGTATAACATGAATATATGTTTTGTTTGCTCGATTTGTTGATTTGAGTAACTAGTTTGAACACTTGAAAATGGGTTTGCTTAATCTTTGATTTTGGAAGATTAAATGTTGTTAAATTGTTAAAGTTCATGTTTTAATTGTGTTACTAGTATCACTAGCTTCGTTATGATGCGTAGGTTGATTAAGAAAACTTCAAATACATGATCTGTGATTTTTGTGAATTTTGATTAGGGTTTGATGAACTTGAAATGAACTTTTGATACTTTGGATGCCATGAAATGTTGTTAATAAGTGTTTAGCTGTATTGCATGAGTAATTACCTTCGAAACGGCATATCATATGTGTGGATTGGATTCCCGAATCATGTAATGCATTTCAAGAACTTGAAACTTTGAAAATGGACCTTGAATGACCACTTGGCGAGAAATCGGTTATTGTAAATGATGTTTTTGCTTGATGAAAAGTAGTTAGTTGTGTTCCTTGTCAAAATACCTTTCCGATGATATAAGATACATGTTTTGGTTATTTGCGGGTCATAAATGGTGATTGTTTGAAGTTAGGTTCGTGCATAAAACTTAAAAACTGCCAGAATTCTCTGCACAGGTAATGGCGCGGCGCGCCAAAGTGGGCTGTCCAATTTTGTCAATTTTTGAATAATGTTTGCCATGCTACGGACCTCTGATTCACATGAAACTTGTTCTAACATGCTTAAATATGAATAACTAGCACAGAAAAATAGTTCGAGACCCGACCCGAACGTGTTGACTTTTTCGTTGACTTTGACCCGACCCAAGTTTGACTTTTTGTCAAACTTAACCAAATGATTATGCAATCTTTCTAACATGATTCTTTACTTGTATCTTGCATGAAACTTGACAATTTGATTCACATGCTATATAATCGAGTCGTAACGAGCCATAGGACTAATTGAACATCTTTGACCGATCGTGTTTACCGTTATTGATACAACCCTATTTGTTTAGGTCAAGACTAGCTTTGTCTTTGCACGCGTTTACTTGTTAAAGTACTTTATTACTTTTGCACTCAAGGTGAGATCATAGTCCCACTTTTACTTTTTTTGAACTTATATTTGGGATAAGAAAACATAAACGTTTCTTTTTAACTAAGTGAATACAAGTACAGGAAAACAAACATTCTACATACGAGTTTAGAACGAAATCCTCAATTCGATTATCATTAGTTACACTTGCAGGGTGTAAGTGTAGGCGTGAACTTATGTTGTATGGCCATATGGGTTTGACAAACCCTCATCTCGGACGGTTCGCTACCGTCTATGGATGAAATATATTTTCGAGAAACAGTGTTGTTCTAGCACTATTATGATGGGGTTCAACGGACGGAATGTTAAGCCTTGATAATTGGGTGCTCGTGAATATTAACTTTTAGAATGTACTATTATTTTATCAATGTTGCAAATCTTGTGGTTCGACTTACTTTTGCTCACTTACTTTTGCTCACTTACTTTTACTCACTTACTTACTTAAACCTATGATTTCACCAACGTTTTTGTTGACAGATTTCTATGTTTTTCTCAGGTCTTTGAACGATATGTGAAACATGCTTCCGCTCATTATTTGATACTTGCATTGGATGTCGAGTATACATGCATTTCATGGAGCGTCTTTTGACTTTCTTTAAAACTGTGTAGCATATGTTTCACATGTAACTATAAACTTGTAACGAAACTTTTGGATGAACAACTCTTGTAAACTTTGAAAAAATCTTTATTTTTGAAAGGAATGCGACATATCTTTGGTCAAACGTCATGTTAAAGACCTATGACCACGCAACGTGACCCAAGTAGTCGACGCCGTCAATTGACGATTTTTCGGGGTCGCTACAAATCGGGTGTCAACCGTAAGAACGGTGGTTGTATAGCATGGTCAAAGACAGGACCTTGTGCCAGACCGAAAAATTATAAGGGTGAGCTTTACTATTACTCCTACAAAGGATAGTAATTGCATCCGACACGTTATAGACCATAATCAAAAGAAAGTCACGGGACATTGCCTTAACAGTTGCTTGTTCATCGCTTTCCTTTACAACCGGATGGTAGTTTACCGAAAGGTAATATACGGGACAAGTAAACTGGACGTGTTGCTTTCCTAATACAAGTTTAGCAAGTGGGTGACACAAAACCATAAGTTTTGAGCTAAAATTTTCAAATCTGAAACCCACAAAACCCACAAAAATATTTTGCAACACCGGTGAAGGGTTATTCCGGAAAACTTATCTAGAGTAAAAGCTAAATTAAATTTTCAAAAAGATCAAATGTTTCCTTAAGGATCTACATTTTCATAGTCATGTGGGACTGTAAACCACATCGTTACTATCATTGTTTATACCGCCGTATCAAAATCACTGATGTATAAAGTATGAAGAATAAAGAAGTGATTCGTGTGATTTAATTTCAAGTTCTGTATTGCTTGAGGACAAGCAACGTTCAAGTGTGGGGATATTTGATAGTGCTCCAAATGAACATATATTTAGTAGCAATATCCTCCCAATATGTAAATTATTTAGTTGTAATTTTCCTATTGTAAGTTGTAATCGTTTATATTAAATAAGTACGAAGACAAAAGGCGAAAACGAAGATTTGAAGACACAAACGTCCAAAAAGCTCAAATGTACAAGATACAATTCAAAAGGCTCAATTTATTGATGAGAAACGTCTAAAAATGACAAGAGTACAAGTTACAAAATGCAAAGTACACGATATAAAATAGTACGCAAGGACGTTCGAAAATCTGGAATCGGGACATGAGTCAACTATCAACGCCCGACGCAACGGACTAAAAATTAAAAGTCTACTATTTACAAGAATATAATATAATATATAAATAATTATATTAATTATTTATATTTTATATTTATATATAAATTATGTCGACAAGCAAGGTTCCAAAATTATGTGAGCTGAATTTTCAAACTCCACGACTCGCGAAGTTTGCAGGCTTAAAACTCCACGACTCGTGGAGCTGTCAGAAATCAAAACGCCTATAAAAGGCCATGCATTCTGCCGAGTAAAAAGATAAATAATAATAATAATAATAATACTCTGTAATAAATAATATATATATATATATATATATATATATATATATATATATATATATATATATATATATAGTATAGGGTAGTTTTATATTAGATTAGTTCGGGTTATGTAAAGGTTATTTTACGGGTTTTTGAAGTCGAAATTCTGTCCGTGTAACACTACGCGATAAATACTCAATGTAAGTTATGTTCTCCTTTTTAAATTAATATCTCGTAACTAAGTTATTATTATGCTTATTTGAGCCAAAGTAATTATGATGTTGGGCTAAATATTAAAGATGGGGTTATTGGGCTTTGTACCATAATTTGGGTTTGGACAAAAGAACGACACTTGTGGAAATTAGACTATGGGCTATTAATGGGATTTATATTAACTAAATGATACCTCATTAAATTAATATAGAGATTTACAATTTGACGTAGATATAAATAACCACATACGCTCGATCCGACACGATGGGCGGGATATCTATAAATACTAATAATTGTTCATTTGACCGGACACGGGGATGGATTAATAGTCAATGGACTCATTAAAACAGGGGTGGATTACATTCAAGGGTAATTGGTGTAATTGTTAACAAAGTATTAAAACCTTGGATTACACACAGTCGATAACCTGATGTATTCATTAAACAAAGTGTTAAGACCTTGTTACAGTTCAAATCCCCAGTTAGTTGGAATATTTGACTTCGGGCATAAGGTTAAATTTGCCGAGCATTTTATAATAATGATCGATGAACTATTGTGGACAAAAACCAGATAGGTTTCAAATACATCCAGTGTAGTGACCCCAACTTTTCCATGTTTATATATATATTGAATGAAATTATTATTTACATGATTAAGTGTTTCCAACATGTTAAGAAATCAAAATTTTTAAGACTTGATTAATTGAAATAGGTTTCATATAGACAATTGACCACCCAAGTTGACCGGTGATTCACGAACGTTAAAACTTGTAAAAACTATATGATGACATATATATGGATATATATATATATAGTTAACATGATATTATGATAAGTAAACATATCATTAAGTATATTAACAATGATCTACATATGTAAAAGCAAGACTACTAACTTAATGATTTTGAAACGAGACATATATGTAACGATTATCGTTGTAACGACATTTAATGTATATATATCATATTAAGAGATATTCATACATCATATTATCATGATAATATAATAATTTAAAATCTCATTTGATATTATAAACATTGGGTTAACAACATTTAACAAGATCGTTAACCTAAAGGTTTCAAAACAACACTTACATGTAACGACTAACGATGACTTAACGACCCAGTTAAAATGTATATAAATGTAGTTTTTTAATATGTATTCATACACTTTTGAAAGACTTCAAGACACTTATCAAAATACTTCTACTTAACAAAAATGCTTACAATTACATCCTCGTTCAGTTTCATCAACAATTCTACTCGTATGTACCCGTATTCGTACTCGTACAATACACAGCTTTTAGATGTATGTACTATTGGTATATACACTCCAATGATCAGCTCTTAGTAGCCCATGTGAGTCACCTAACACATGTGGGAACCATCATTTGGCAACTAGCATGAAATATCTCATAAAATTACAAAAATATGAGTAATCATTCATGACTTATTTACATGAAAACAAAATTACATATCCTTTATATCTAATCCATACACCAACGACCAAAAACACCTACAAACACTTTCATTCTTCAATTTTCTTCATCTAATTGATCTCTCTCAAGTTCTATCTTCAAGTTCTAAGTGTTCTTCATAAATTCTACAAGTTCTAGTTTCATAAAATCAAGAATACTTCCAAGTTTGCTAGCTTACTTCCAATCTTATAGAGTGATCATCCAACCTCAAGAAATCTTTCTTATTTACAGTATGATATCTTTCTAATACAAGGTAATACTCATATTCAAACTTTGATTCAATTTCTATAACTATAACAATCTTATTTCGAGTGGAAATCTTACTTGAACTTGTTTTTCGTGTCATGATTCTGCTTCAAGAACTTTCAATCCATCCAAGGATCCTTTGAAGTTAGATCCATTTTTCTCATTTTCAGTAGCTTTATCCAGAAAACTTGAGGTAGTAATGATGTTCATAACATCATTCGATTCATACATATAAAGCTATCTTATTCGAAGGTTTAAACTTGTAATCACTAGAACATAGTTTAGTTAATTCTAAACTTGTTCGCAAACAAAAGTTAATCCTTCTAAATTGACTTTTAAAATCAACTAAACACATGTTCTATATCTATATGATATGCTAACTTAATGATTTAAAACCTGAAAACACGAAGAACACTGTAAAACCGGACATACGCCGTCGTAGTAACACCGCGGGCTATTTTGGGTTATTAATTAAAAACTATGATAAACTTTGATTTAAAAGTGGTTCTTCTGGAAAAATGATTTTTCTTATGAACATGAAACTATATTCAAAAATCATGGTTAAACTCAAAGTGGAAGTTTGTTTTCTAAAATGGTCATCTAGAAGTCGTTCTTTCGACTAAAATGACTACCTTTACAAAAACGACTTGTAACTTATATTTCCGACAATAAACCTATACATTTTCTGTTTATATTCATAAAATATAGTTCAATATGAAACCATAGCAATTTGATTCACTCAAAACGGATTTAAAATGAAAAAGTTATGGGTAAAACAAGATTGGATAATTTTTCTTGTTGTAGCAACGTGAAAATTGGTAACAAATGTATATTAATCATATCCTAGCTAACTTATATTGTATTATACATGTATTCTAATATATTATGTAATCTTGGGATACCATAGACACGTATGCAAATGTTTTGACATATCATATCGACCCATGTGTATATATTATTTGGAACAACCATAGACACTCTATATGCAGTAATGAGGGAGTTAGCTATACAGGGTTGAGGTTGATTTCAAAAATATATATACTTTGAGTTGTGATCTAGCCTGAGACGTGTATACACTGGTTCGTGGATTGATTCAAGATAATATATATCAATTTTTTTCTGTACATCTAACGTTGGACAACTAGTTGTAGGTTACTAACGAGGACAGTTGACTTAATAAACTTAAAACATCAAAATATATTAAAAGTGTTGTAAATATATTTTGAACATACTTTGATATATATGTATATATTGTTATAGGTTCGTGAATCAACCAGTGACCAAGTCTTACTTCCCGACGAAGTAAAAATCTGTAAAAGTGAGTTATAGTCCCACTTTTAAAATCTAATATTTTTGGGATGAGAATACATGCAGGTTTTATAAATGATTTACAAAATAGACACAAGTACGTGAAACTACATTCTATGGTTGAATTATCAAAATCGAATATGCCCCTTTTTATTAAGTCTGGTAATCTAAGAATTAGGGAACAGACACCCTAATTGACGCGAATCCTAAAGATAGATCTATTGGGCCTAACAAACCCCATCCAAAGTACCGGATGCTTTAGTACTTCGAAATTTATATCATATTCGAAGGGTGTCCCGGAATGATGGGGATATTCTTATATATGCATCTTGTTAATGTTGGTTACCAGGTGTTCACCATATGAATGATTTTTATCTCTATGTATGGGATGTGTATTGAAATATGAAATCTTGTGGTCTATTATTATGATTTGATATATATAGGTTAAACCTATAACTCACCAACATTTTTGTTGACGTTTTAAGCATGTTTATTCTCAGGTGATTATTAAGAGCTTCCGCTGTCGCATACTTAAATAAGGACGAGATTTGGAGTCCATGCTTGTATGATATTGTGTAAAAACTGCATTCAAGAAACTTATTTTGTTGTAACATATTTGTATTGTAAACCATTATGTAATGGTCGTGTGTAAACAGGATATTTTAGATTATCATTATTTGATAATCTACGTAAAGCTTTTTAAAACCTTTATCTATGAAATAAAGGTTATGGTTTGTTTTAAAAATGAATGCAGTCTTTGAAAAACGTCTCATATAGAGGTCAAAACCTCGCAACGAAATCAATTAATATGGAACGTTTTTAATCAATAAGAACGGGACATTTCAGTTGGTATCCGAGCGTTGGTCTTAGAGAACCAGAATTTTGCATTAGTGTGTCTTATCGAGTTTGTTAGGATGCATTAGTGAGTCTGGACTTCGGCCGTGTTTACTTGAAAAATGATTGCTTAACAAATTTTGTTGGAAACTATATATTTTTAACATGTGAATATTATGTGATATATTAATCTCTTAACGCGTTTGATATTATGTGATAGATGTCTACCTCTAGAACAAGTCCCATTGACTCACCTAATAATAATGAAGAGTCAAATGTAAATTGGAATGATTCGTGGACTGATTCACAAGTTCCCGAAGAGGAACCGGAAGAAGAGTCGGAACCGGAAGAAGAATCAGAACCGAAAGAGGAGGAACCGGAGGAGGAAATAGAACCGGTGGGGGAAATAATAAAACGGTTAAGTAAAAGAAAATCCTCAACTAACCGACCAAGGTTAATTATGGTCAATGGTGTTTCCGCCAAGGAAGCAAAATATTGGGAGGATTACCAATTCTCCGATGAATCGGATTCCGACGAGAATTCCGATGATGTTATAGAAATTACCCCAACTGAATTTAAAAAGGTAAAAGAAAATAATAAGGGAAAGGGCATAAAAATAGAAAAATCTAATTCCAACCCCGATGAACTTAATATGTATCATCAACCCCCAAAGCCCTTAAGTTGTAACAATGACCCGGGAACCTCTAAACCACCAGGTTTTTCTAAACCAATGTGGAAAATGACGGCTTGTATTAGGGGAACATCATATATCCCTAGAAACTTGTCAAAACGAACCAAAACTGAAGAAGGAGAAACGAGCGAGTCGGAATAAGATAGTTGTATTCGTGTGGTGTAATATATGTAATATAGTGTGCTTATGCTTTATGATATATGTAAAAATTGCTTGTATTAATAAGTATTTTTTTATTATGAATCTAACTCTTGTCTATTTTACAGTATAAAAACACAAAATGGATAGACAACCCAATATTTTAAGAGACCTACCCGGAGACATGATTGATGAAATCTTGTCTAGAGTCGGTCAGAATTCCTCGGCACAACTATTTAAGGCGAGATCAGTTTGTAAGACATTCGAAGAACGTTCCAAGAATTCCTTGGTTTATAAAAGGCTTTCGTTCGAAAGATGGGGGATATCATATTGGGAAATCCATAAGTTACGATGTGTTTACTTTGACGCATATATTGCGGGGAACCCAAATGCTATTTTACGCAACGGGTTAAGAAATTATTTTGACTCAATATATCCGAATATTGGACTTCGTGATTTAGAAAAAGCGGCTAACATGCAACATAAAGAAGCATGTTATGCTTACGGATTAGTAATGTTCGCTTCTCACCAAAGTGAGAACAAGAACATCGGGCTACAACTATTAAACAAAACGTTTCCACAAGTGACGGAGTCGGTAATTGGGGTAAGAAATGAGGTTTTTAGATTGTTACGGGACTGTTGGACATTACGTAACCCTCGTCCCTTTGACGATGTTACAACACGCTGTCTTATTAACGGCCATAACGGTTATGTTCCACAAGACCAAGGATGGGAAGTAATCCTAGTAAAACCAGAATGCATGACTTGTTTCTGGACGTATGAATTACGTGTCTTTATTGCCTTTGCTGAACGACTTGTGTACTAGCTAGAATTATCTTCACAACCATCTTGTATCAAATTTATTGTGTGCTATATTTCATGCTATATGTAAAATAAGCAGTATTGTAAGTTTGTAAAATATTGTGTAAAAGTTTGAACGCGAAATATTATTATAATCAGTTTTTCATATAGAATTGTAGTAGTTGAATTGTATATTAGCTACTAAGTATGAACTTAACGGGTAGGTACTACCCGAATTTAAACTTATAAAATGCTAATATGAAGAAAAAGCTTTTATAAATGAGTTCATATTATGCTACGAAATACTATTAACTACTCTTAATATTCTGTATGATTAACTTGTTCCATTTGACTATTTTGAAGGAAATGGCACCGACTACTCGACACACCGTGAATATGAATGAAGAGGAATTCCGTACTTTTCTAGCTTCAAACATAGCCGCAGTATAGGCTGCGCTACATACCAACAATAACCTTGGATCTAGCAGTACAGGAAATCATGTAGGATGCACCTACAAAGAATTCACTGCCTGCAAACCTTTGGAATTTGATGGAACCGAAGGACCGATCGGATTGAAACGGTGGACCGAGAAGGTCGAATCGGTGTTTGCCATAAGTAAGGGTACTGAAGAGGACAAAGTGAAGTACGCTACGCATACCTTCACAGGTTCTGCGTTAACATGGTGGAATACCTATCTAGAGCAAGTGGGACAAGATGATGCTTACGCACTACCGTAGTCAGCATTCAAGCACTTGATGAACGAGAAGTACCGTCCCAGAACCGAGGTCAATAAGCTCAAGACAGAACTTAGAGGGTTACGAACCCAAGGATTTGATATTACCACGTACGAAAGACGATTCACAGAATTGTGCCTATTGTGTCCGGGAGCATTCGAAGATGAGGAAGAGAAGATCGACGCATTTGTGAAAGGATTACCGGAAATAATCCAAGAAGATATAAGTTCACATGAGCCCGCCTCCATACAACAGGCATGTAGAATGGCTCACAAACTAGTGAACCAGATTGAAGAAAGAATTAAAGAACAGACTGCTGAAGAGGCCAATGTGAAGCAAGTCAAAATAAAGTGGGAGGAAAACGGTGATAAGAATCACCAATACAACAACAACAGCAATTACAACAATAATCGCAACAACTATCCCAACAATCGCAACATCAATCGCAACTACAACAAATGGCCCAACAACAACAACAACAACAACAACAACATCAACTACAACAATCATCCTAACAACAATAATAACCGCAACAACAACAATAATCAGAAGCAGCTATGCCAACGGTGTGAAAAGTATCACTCGGGGTTCTGCACCAAATTTTGCAACAAGTGTAAAAGAAATGGTCATAGCGCGGCGAAGTGTGAGGTCTATGGACCAGGGGTTAACAGAACGAAAAGAACAAATGGTGTCGGAACGAGTAATGTCGGAGCAAGTAGTGTCGGAGCAAGTTATGCCAATGTAGTTTGTTATAAATGTGGAAAACCGGGCCACATTATTAGAAATTGCCCGAACCAGGAGAACACGAATGGACAAGGCCGTGGAAGAGTTTTCAATATTAATGCGGCAGAGGCACAGGAAGACCCGGAGCTTGTTACGGGTACGTTTCTTATTGACAATAAATCTGCTTACGTTTTATTTGATTCGGGTGCGGATAGAAGCTATATGAGTAGAGATTTTTGTGCTAAATTAAGTTGTCCATTGACGCCTTTGGATAGTTTTTACTCGAATTAGCAAATGGTAAATTAATTTCAGCAGATAATATATGTCGGAATCGAGAAATTAAACTGGTTAGCGAAACATTTAAGATTGATTTGATACCAGTAGAGTTAGGGAGTTTTGATGTAATAATCGGTATGGACTGGTTGAAAGAAGTGAAAGCAGAGATCGTTTGTTACAAAAATGCAATTCGCATTATACGAGAAAAAAGAAAACCCTTAATGGTGTACGGACAAAAGGGCAACACGAAGCTACATCTTATTAGTAATCTGAAGGCACAAAAACTAATAAGAAAAGGTTGCTATGCTGTTCTAGCACACGTCGAGAAAGTACAAACTGAAGAAAAGAGCATCAATGATGTTCCCGTTGCAAAAGAATTTCCCGATGTATTTCCGAAAGAATTACCGGGATTACCCCCACATTAATCCGTTGAATTTCAAATAGATCTTGTACCAGGAGCTGCACCAATAGCTCGTGCTCCTTACAGACTCGCACCCAGCGAGATGAAAGAACTGCAAAGCCAATTACAAGAACTTTTAGAACGTGGTTTCATTCGACCAAGCACATCACCATGGGGAGCTCCTGTTTTGTTTGTCAAGAAGAAACATGGTACATTCAGGTTGTGTATCGACTACCGAGAGTTGAACAAACTTACCATCAAGAACCGCTACCCACTACCGAGAATCGACGACTTATTTGATCAACTACAAGGCTCGTCTGTTTATTCAAAGATTGACTTACGTTCCGGGTATCATCAAATGCGGGTGAAAGAAGATGATATTCCAAAGACTGCTTTCAGAACACGTTACGGTCATTACGAGTTTATGGTCATGCCGTTTGGTTTAACTAATGCACCAGCTGTGTTCATGGACCTTATGTACCGAGTGTGTGGACCATACCATGACAAGTTTGTCATAGTTTTCATTGATGACATACTTATTTACTCAAAGAATGACCAAGAACACGGTGAACATTTAAGAAAGGTGTTAGAAGTATTGAGGAAGGAAGAATTGTACGCTAAGTTTTCAAAGTGTGCATTTTGGTTGGAAGAAGTTCAATTCCTCGGTCACATAGTGAACAAAGAAGGTATTAAGGTGGATCCGGCAAAGATAGAAACTGTTGAAAAGTAGGAAACCCCGAAAACTCCGAAACACATACGCCAGTTTTTAGGACTAGCTGGTTACTACAGAAGGTTCATCCAAGACTTTTCCAGAATAGCAAAACCCTTGACTGCATTAACGCATAAAGGGAAGAAATTTGAATGGAATGATGAAGAAGAGAAAGCGTTTCAGTTATTGAAGAAAAAGCTAACTACGGCACCTATATTGTCATTGCCTGAAGGGAATGATGATTTTGTGATTTATTGTGACGCATCAAAGCAAGGTCTCGGTTGTATATTAATGCAACGAACGAAGGTGATTGCTTATGCGTCTAGACAATTGAAGATTCATGAACAAAATTATACGACGCATGATTTGGAATTAGGTGCAGTTGTTTTTGCATTAAAGACTTGGAGGCACTACTTATATGGGGTCAAAAGTATTATATATACCGACCACAAAAGTCTTCAACACATATTTAATCAGAAACAACTGAATATGAGGCAGCGTAGGTGGATTGAATTATTGAATGATTACGACTTTGAGATTCGTTACCACCCGGAGAAGGCAAATGTGGTAGCCGATGCCTTGAGCAGGAAGGACAGAGAACCCATTCGAGTAAAATCTATGAATATAATGATTCATAATAACCTTACTACTCAAATAAAGGAGGCGCAACAAGGAGTTTTAAAAAAGGAAAATTTAAAGGATGAAATACCCAAAGGATCGGAGAAGCATCTTAATATTCGGGAAGACGGAACCCGGTATAGGGCTGAAAGGATTTGGGTACCAAAATTTGGAGATATGAGAGAAATGGTACTTAGAGAAGCTCATAAAACCAGATACTCAATACATCCTGGAATGGGGAAGATGTACAAGGATCTCAAGAAACATTTTTAGTGGCCGGGTATGAAAGCCGATGTTGCTAAATACGTAGGAGAATGTTTGACGTGTTCTAAGGTCAAAGCTGAGCATCAGAAACCATCAGGTCTACTTCAACAACCCGAAATCCCGGAATGGAAATGGGAAAACATTACCATGGATTTCATCACTAAATTGCCAAGGACTACAAGTGGTTTTGATACTATTTGGGTAATAGTTGATCGTCTCACTAAATCAGCACACTTCCTGCCAATAAGAGAAGATGACAAGATGGAGAAGTTAGCACGACTGTATTTGAAGGAAGTCGTCTCCAGACATGGAATACCAATCTCTATTATCTCTAATAGGGATGGCAGATTTATTTCAAGATTCTGGCAGACATTACAGCAAGCATTAGGAACTCGTCTAGACATGAGTACTGCCTATCATCCACAAACTGATGGGCAGAGCGAAAGGACGATACAAACGCTTGAATACATGCTACGAGCATGTGTTATTGATTTCGAAAACAGTTGGGATTGACATCTACCATTAGCAGAATTTTCCTACAACAACAGCTACCATTCAAGCATTGAGATGGCGCCGTTTGAATCAATTTATGGTAGAAAGTGCAGGTCTCCGATTTGTTGGAGTGAAGTGGGGGATAGACAGATTACGGGTCCGGAGATAATACAAGAAACTACCGAGAAAATCATCCAAATTCAACAAAGATTGAAAACCGCCAAGAGTCGACAAAAGAGCTACACGGACAGTAAAAGAAAAGATATAGAGTTTGAAATTGGAGAAATGGTCATGCTTAAGGTTTCACCTTGGAAAGGCGTTGTTCGATTTGGTAAACGGGGGAAACTAAATCCAAGGTACATTGGACCATT
This sequence comes from Rutidosis leptorrhynchoides, assembly GCF_046630445.1. Lineage (NCBI taxonomy): Eukaryota > Viridiplantae > Streptophyta > Magnoliopsida > Asterales > Asteraceae > Rutidosis > Rutidosis leptorrhynchoides. The sequence goes on from NC_092333.1 coordinate 143,460,021, forward strand.
CAAGATTATAGATCGTGTCGGACCAGTAGCTTACCAACTGGAGCTACCTCAACAACTCGCGGCTGTACATAACACTTTCCACGTCTCAAATTTGAAGAAATGTTTTGCTAAAGAAGATCTCACTATTCCGTTGGACGAAATTCAAATCAATGAAAAACTTCAATTCATTGAAGAACCCGTCGAAATAATGGATCGTGAGGTTAAGAGACTTAAACAAAACAAGATACCGATTGTTAAGGTTCGATGGAATGCTCGTAGAGGACCCGAGTTCACCTGGGAGCGTGAAGATCAGATGAAGAAGAAATACCCGCATTTATTTCCAGAAGATTCGTCAACACCTTTAACAGCTTAAAATTTCGGGACGAAATTTATTTAACGGGTAGGTACTGTAGTGACCCCAACTTTTCCATGTTTATATATATATATTAAATGAAATTATTATTTACATGATTAAGTGTTTCCAACATATTAAGAAATCAAACTTGTTAAGACTTTATTAATTGAAATAGGTTTCATATAGACAATTGACCACCCAAGTTGACCGGTGATTCACGAACGTTAAAACTTGTAAAAACTATATGATGACATATATATGGATATATATATATATATATATATAGTTAACATGATATTATGATAAGTAAACATATCATTAAGAATATTAACAATGAACTACATATGTAAAAGCAAGACTACTAACTTAATGATTTTGAAACGAGACATATATGTAACGATTATCGTTGTAACGACATTTAATGTATATATATCATATTAAGAGATATTCATGCATCATATTATCATGATAATATAATAATTTAAAATCTCATTTGATATTATAAACATTGGGTTAACAATATTTAACAAGATCGTTAACCTAAAGGTTTCAAAACAACACTTACATGTAACGACTAACGATGACTTAACGACTCAGTTAAAATGTATATACATGTAGTGTTTTAATATGTATTCATACACTTTTGAAAGACTTCAAGACACTTATCAAAATACTTCTACTTAACAAAAATGCTTACAATTACATCCTCGTTCAGTTTCATCAACAATTCTACTCGTATGTACCCGTATTCGTACTCGTACAATACACAGCTTTTAGATGTATGTACTATTGGTATATACACTCCAATGATCAACTCTTAGCAGCCCATGTGAGTCACATAACACATGTGGGAACCATCATTTGGCAACTATCATGAAATATCTCATAAAATTACAAAAATATGAGTAATCATTCATGACTTATTTACATGAAAACAAAATTACATATCCTTTATATCTAATCCATACACCAACGACTAAAAACACCTACAAACAATTTCATTCTTCAATTTTCTTTATCTAATTGATCTCTCTCAAGTTCTATCTTCAAGTTCTAAGTGTTCTTCATAAATTCTACAAGTTCTAGTTTCATAAAATCAAGAATACTTCCAAGTTTGCTAGCTTACTTCCAATCTTATAGAGTGATCATCCAACCTCAAGAAATCTTTCTTATTTACAGTATGATATCTTTCTAATACAAGGTAATACTCATATTCAAACTTTGATTCAATTTCTATAACTATAACAATCTTATTTCGAGTGGAAATCTTACTTGAACTTGTTTTTCGTGTCATGATTCTGCTTCAAGAACTTTCAAGCCATCCAAGGATCCTTTGAAGTTAGATCCATTTTTCTCATTTCCAGTAGCTTTATCCAGAAAACTTGAGGTAGTAATGATGTTCATAACATCATTCGATTCATACATATAAAACTATCTTATTCGAAGGTTTAAACTTGTAATCACTAGAACATAGTTTAGTTAATTCTAAACTTGTTCGCAAACAAAAGTTAATCCTTCTAACTTGACTTTTAAAATCAACTAAACACATGTTCTATATCTATATGATATGCTAACTTAATGATTTAAAATCTGGAAACACGAAGAACACTGTAAAACCGGACATACGCCGTCGTAGTAACACCGCGGGCTGTTTTGGGTTATTAATTAAAAACTATGATAAACTTTGATTTAAAAGTGGTTTTTCTGGAAAAATGATTTTTCTTATGAACATGAAACTATATTCAAAAATCATGGTTAAACTCAAAGTGGAAGTTTGTTTTCTAAAATGGTCATCTAGAAGTCGTTCTTTCGACTGAAATGACTACCTTTACAAAAATGACTTGTAACTTATATTTCCGACTATAAACCTATACATTTTCTGTTTAGATTCATAAAATAGAGTTCAATATGAAACCATAGCAATTTGATTCACTCAAAACGGATTTAAAATGAAAAAGTTATGGGTAAAACAAGATTGGATAATTTTTTTTGTTGTAGCAACGTGAAAATTGGTAACAAATGTATATTAATCATATCCTAGCTAACTTATATTGTATTATACATGTATTCTAATATATTATGTAATCTTGGGATACCATAGACACGTATGCAAATGTTTTGACATATCATATCGACCCATGTGTATATATTATTTGGAACAACCATAGACACTCTATATGCAGTAATGAGGGAGTTAGCTATACAGGGTTGAGGTTGATTCCAAAAATATATATACTTTGAGTTGTGATCTAGTCTGAGACGTGTATACACTGGGTCGTAGATTGATTCAAGATAATATATATCAATTTTTTTTTCTGTACATCTAACGTTGGACAACTAGTTGTAGGTTACTAACGAGGACAGCTGACTTAATAAACTTAAAACATCAAAATATATTAAAAGTGTTGTAAATATATTTTGAACATACTTTGATATATATATGTATATATTGTTATAGGTTCGTGAATCAACCAGTGACCAAGTCTTACTTCCCGACGAAGTAAAAATCTGTAAAAGTGAGTTATAGTCCCACTTTTAAAATCTAATATTTTTGGGATGAGAATACATGCAGGTTTTATAAATGATTTACAAAATAGACACAAGTACGTGAAACTACATTCTATGGTTGAATTATCAAAATCGAATATGCCCCTTTTTATTAAGTCTGGTAATCTAAGAATTAGGGAACAGACACCCTAATTGACGCGAATCCTAAAGATAGATCTATTGGGCCTAACAAACCCCATCCAAAGTACCGGATGCTTTAGTACTTCGAAATTTATATCATATCCGAAGGGTGTCCCGGAATGATGGGGATATTCTTATATATGCATCTTGTTAATGTCGGTTACCAGGTGTTCACCATATGAATGATTTTTATCTCTATGTATGGGATGTGTATTGAAATATGAAATCTTGTGGTCTATTATTATGATTTGATATATATAGGTTAAACCTATAACTCACCAACATTTTTGTTGACGTTTTAAGCATGTTTATTCTCAGGTGATTATTAAGAGCTTCCGCTGTCGCATACTTAAATAAGGACGAGATTTGGAGTCCATGCTTGTATGATATTGTGTAAAAACTGCATTCAAGAAACTTATTTTGTTATAACATATTTGTATTGTAAACCATTATGTAATCGTCGTGTGTAAACAGGATATTTTAGATTATCATTATTTGATAATCTACGTAAAGCTTTTTAAAACCTTTATCTATGAAATAAAGGTTATGGTTTGTTTTAAAAATGAATGCAGTCTTTGAAAAACGTCTCATATAGAGGTCAAAATCTCGCAACGAAATCAATTAATATGGAACGTTTTTAATCAATAAGAACGGGACATTTCATCCAGGACAAAGGACAATTAACCCAGGACAATAAATTAAAATCAAAACGTCAAACATCATAGTTACGGAAGTTTAAATAAGCATAATATATTTTATTTCATATTTCCTCGTACTTTTATTTATTGTCATTTTAATTATTGTTATTTATTTTATATTGGTTAAATATCATCATTTACTTTACGCTTCGCTTAAAATATAAAATCGACAAACCGGTCATTAAACGGTAAACCCCCTTTTATATATTATTATATATAATTATATATATTTTGTACAAATATAGTTATTTAAAATATAGTGTAAAATAAGCCAGCTCCCTGTGGAACGAACCGGACTTACTAAAAACTATACTACTCTACGATTAGGTACACTGCCTATAAGTGTTGTAGCAAGGTTTAGGTATATCCCATTTGTAAATAAATAATTAAAACTTGTATAATTTGTAACGTATTTCGTAGTAAAATATAGTACTATTTCGTATACACCGCTGGACACATCAACCTTATATCTAAGGACCTTAGTGTTATGACTAATAAGCCATTAACAACCATGAGAGTTAAGTATTCTATAGGACAAGCTAATGGTAAGCTAGCAGAGATAGAGGAATAATTTAAGGTAGTACCTTAAAATTAACAGGTGGGTCATTTGGAGATGACCTCATGTCAACAAAAATTGGAAGTTTTAAAGTAGTAGTGAAAAGGATTAGCTACCTACGCACAAGCAGATGTTATTTGAGAAGATTGATAGAATTTTTCACCGTAGTATAATGAGATTTGGTTGGAATGAACCTTAAGATTAACTTAACACCCATCAATTTGGGAAACTTGATGCAATAGTTGGAATGGACTTTAGGATTAACTTAATACTCATCAAGTTAGGAAGCTTTGATGAAATAGTTGGAACGGACTGACTTTCAAGGATGAAAGCGAAAGTTATTTATAGTGAGAAGATTATTCATATACCTCGCGAGAATGGTGAGCCAAAAGCCATCTGAGTTACTTCAACAACCCGAAATCCCACAATGGAAATGGGAAGGAATAACAATGGATTTCATCACGAAGCTACCAAAAACGGTAGGCGGTTATGACACTATCTGGGTTATCGTTGACCACCTCACCAAATCTGCTCACTTTCTAGCCATGAAAGAAACCGATGCAATGGATAAACTTGCACAACGATACATAAAGGAAATTTTATCCCGTCACTTCAGCAATTCAAATTTTATATTAATTATTTGATACACATTCTTACGCGACTCTAAATCCTAACTTATTCTGAGAGATTTCTTATTTGATGATAATCACACCATCATCCTCTTACTTCAATGTTAGTCATACCAGTTCAAAATTTTTCCAAAATCAATGGGTGGTTAATTCTCATCCTCATACTCTCCCATTCGTATTTCACTTATAAGCAACAGCTTCACACTTAAGCATTTTTGGTCGAAGGAATTATGCCCTACTAATAGTCATCAACCACATTTAAATTCAATAGTTTTCATTACCTCGTAACATTGTTGCTCATATATCACCCGAAATTTTCAAAAATCTTTTACTCGACCCTCATCAATCTTTTTCCAACTTGTAACCTCCGAAATACGAAAATTTTGTTTGCCAAAATTTTACACACACTATTTTACTATGCTATCCTCTCAAAGTTTTATAAAAATAAATCTATTTTATTGCCATTCGTACAAATTTTAGAAATCGTATATGTTATATATAATAAAGTAAATAATTACTTATTTTTGACTAGTACATATGAAAATTTACTCTCACTTATACAAATCAATTCTTTTACTCAAAAGATATTTTACTTAGAATAGTACATGTTGTACATAACCCTAGTTTACTAAGAACTTTGTTTCTTTTCTTACATTGTCACCTTAAACGATTTCTATAAAATTTTCGTTGCTTGTTATATAAAATTTCTCATGTTATTCGTATCCAAGTCATCATGAAGACTTTACAACAGTCGAAATTAAGAGATTCATGTGTGTGTGTATGTGTGATAAAGGCACTTACTTCCACGTCATGCTGAGCCGTTGAGCATCCACTAACACTTAAACCATTCAAAATTATTGCGTTACCCCAAGGATCTTATTTTCCACACCTGTTGGAACGATGCTCTTTCTTACATAACTCTAAGTCCTGACTTATTCCAGGGGATTCTCATTTAGTGATACTAACACCATCAGTATTCCGACTTTAATATTAGTCATAACCTGTTTGGCATTTTGCAAAGTCAATAAGCGATTAACTTCTTGTCCTCATGCTCTATCCTTCATACCTCACTTTTTAGCAACGGCTTTACACGTGAAAATTTTTGGCCCAAAGACTTATGTCCTGATAATTATCAAAACTACATTTAATTCATTAGTTTTCATTACCTAGTGACATGTCACCCGATAATTCAAAGATTTTTCACTCGATCTTTTTCAACTCGTAACATCTGAAATACGAAAATCTATGTTTATCAAAAAAATTTACACGTTTTTTATTTGTGCGGTCCTCACGAGATTTATGGACAAATGAAAGTAATAAAATTTTTCTGTCACTTATGCGATTTATAAAATCATATATGTATGTATAAAATTAAGATAATAAATTTACCTTTACTTATTTTGGTTAGTACATACTAAGTTATACCTTCAAATTATTTAAAAATCGCTCCCTTATTGAGTTGTTTAACTTAAGTCAAATAGTTTTGTGCAAAATGGTACACGTTGTACATACTTCTAAATTTACTAGGAACTTCGTTCCGTTTATGTTGTCACATCAAACGTTCAAAGGTTTTTCAAAACTTCCTTGGTTGGTTTTATTAAAGATTTTTGTATTAGACTACACCATGTATGGACCACACTTCTTCTCGTCCTCCGTTTAGGGATGAAGCTTACCATTAAGATATTTGTTAAAAACTCTTGAGCCACTTTGGATGGCAGTTTTATAAAATTTGTTTGGAAGTCTTTGCGCTCATAAAATGTTCCTTTTAAGGTTAGACATGGCAAAAACGCGGGCCGATAATTCAGTTTTCTGAGGTACACTCAGTGGTCACCCCATTGTAGGAAAGGCACTAGGTGGATTTCTACTCTCAATATTTCACGGATAATCACAACCCCCTCGTAAACATCATCTATATGAATCGGTATGTTGAGGTACAAGAAATCATTTTTGAGATTCTTTTCACTTGGAGTAAACCATTCTTTATGACCAAGGGTTCACGTATCTTCTCACCCGCGCATCCCCTTAAGTATAAGGATAAATTCAGATCAACTCGCTCGTTGTACGAAGAGTTCACTCTCGTTCAAAGATCACACCTTTCGTGCGATTTTCTTTCAGAATGTAATATAGATTACTTTAAAAATCTATGAATCATGTTATCCTCTTGGAAGGGACTTCTTAAAACATCTATAACACTGATGTGGTTACTCTATATATTTCTTCCTTCGTTGGTTGCAACTATATGTTGCTCTAGTCGATGTTAACCCTAACTTCAGCAAGTAACTGAAAGCATATAGTTACATTAGGGAACTGTGTTTTCATTCCATCCAAGGATAAGTTCACATGCAGTATGGTAAACGGGGTAATATCTTTCATTGTTCGTTCAGACCGTCCTAAAGACACTATAAATAATTATGTCTTGCATTGCATGTAAGTATGATTAGTCACTCTCAGCTAAAATTTCAATTCATTTATTCAAATGAAACGTTTCTTAAATATCATGTTCTTTACGCCTATGGTCTCCTTCTGAAATTAAAGGAGTTAGTAAAATCCGTAGCGAACACTATCCACACATCAAATCGCATGGTTGTGATCACCATGTTTTCCATTCTACCTGTCAGCTTTGTATTACGATATAAGCGCTCAATGTTTTAGATGAGTTGGTAACATCCATGATGCATTTCATGCATCCAGCTTACTGAAGATGCCTGTAAGGCTAAAAACATCATCTTTCCTTTTGTGGGTATATATTCAGATGACATATTCACATTAACAAGAAACGAAATCAATTTGTTGATCTTAAGGTCAAAAGACTTAATAAATGGCATATACCTATTCTTACTTTTATACGCCCAAGTACCTTTCAGGGTAAATAGCCCACTTCTGAGCCCACGAGTCCCTCGGAACTTTGAAACGCTCATTCTTCTTCAAATTCGGTAGCATTGTTGGTCCCTCCTCAAAATTTCGAGAAGAAATTTTCTTTAACAGGTGGGTAATGTAACGACCCTACTTTTTCGACTTATATTTTTATGCTCTATACTTTCACGAAACTGCGCATTTGTGCGTACTGTGTTTGATTATATTCTGGGATCATCATTATTCATGTTAATTACTTTCGTTAATACCTTACAACGTGCTATTAAGTGCTTAATCACTTAACTTGATCCTCGAATGCTTTTATGACTGTTAGTGTCACTTGACATTTAAAGCGAGCTACGTACTTGGTACACGTTTAACTTTTGTCATAATTGGAATATTATGACTACGTAATACTAATTGTTATTTTCTAATGACAATTACTTGGCTTATTGGTTGCTTAATTACGCTTAGTAATTTACTAATGCACACTAGTTAGTCTTAATGGACTCTTTACCTTAATGGACTTAAGCCCACTCTACTCTAGCTAATGGACTCTTAAATTAGCCCAACTTTAATGGGATTATGACCCATTAAGAAGTAGGACAAAAACCCATTTAGATGAGCCAACATACTAGCATTTTTGTTAACCATTACTACACATGTTACATGGGATCCCAACAACAAGCACCACCTTTAGACCACCACCATGCAAAAAGCAAAAAGGTGTCCCCCTTCCCCCCCCCCTTTGGCCTACGGTTTTGGAGACACAAAGCAACACCTCCACGACTATAAATACAAGCCTTATTCTTTCATTTCACACTTGATCTCATTCTCATTTTATACACACTTGCTCTCTAATTTTCTCTCTAGTCTTTCTCACACTAAAAATTGTAAGTTTTAAGTTTTCTTCTTCTTCTTCTTCTTCTCTTCATGATCACGACATCATCATCATATAAAGATCAAGCTTTTTAGCTTTTTGATCTTGTTATATCTTGTAGATTCAAACTTTGATTTGAATCCTTCAAGAACATGAAAGATTCAAGCTTTCTAGCTTTGAATCTTCATTACTTTGTTGGATCTAAGTTTTCTAGCTTATGATCTCTTTATTTTTGTTAAAAAATCAAAACTTGTGTTTATGATCTTCATGAAACTTGAAGATCTAACCTTTTGCTTTAAGGATCTTCAAGAACATAAAAGATTCAAGCTTTCTAGCTTTGAATCTTCATTACTCTGATGGATCTAAGCTTTATAGCTTAAGATCACTTTGTTTTTGCTAAAAGATCAAAACTTGTATTTATGATCTTCATGAAACATGAAGATCTAACTTCTTGCTTTAAAGATCTTCAAGAACATAAAAGATTCAAGCTTTCTAGCTTTGAAATCTCATAATTATTTGTTAAGGGATCCAAGCTTTCTAGCTTAGGGTTTCATTACTTTGATTGATCAAATTTATGATCTTGCTTGTTTGATTGAATCAAAGTTTGTAGCTTTACTTGTGAATAGAATTTGTATTTGTGTTGAGACTAAGAACATGATGTAACCTTGGTTCATCATCCATCTAAAACTCTTAAGTGAGTTGTATTACTCCTTAGTCTTGACATGGTGTGTTGATGGTTGAAACTTGGTCAAAGTGATGCTAAAATATCAAAGAGTTGTACACTTGAAGCTTACACGCATCAAGGATGAGAACCGTGATGAGCATCAAGCACCAAGAAACCCACCGGAGCACTTGTTTACTTTTGTTTCGATCTCTATTCTTGTTGAAAACTTACATTATCTTTTACGAATGATGATGATGATGATGATGATGATACTTAAGACTTAATTTATTCACTTTTAAACTTTTGGGGACAATATACTGACTTAGTAACCTTTGACTTAGGTTGAGGACCTTTCGGACCGACTTACTACTTGCATACTTTTCATATCGACTTTTACCGCATTTATCACTGTGAGTTATAGCTCCCTTTTTACTTTAACTATTTTGGGACTGAGAATACATGCGCTTTTTATGTTTTACTTACTTCACACGAGTACTTAAACTTTATATATGTGTGGGTTATATAATGGCATAAACTTTTCCCTTAGCACGGTAACGTTTAACTATTGGTTTTTGAACCTGTAGACGCGAATCTTAGATATGGATCCATAGGGTTTGACATCCCCACTCGGGCTAGTCGCGCTAGCATTTAACGGGTGTTTAATACTTCGAGAACATACGCACTCTCCAGGTGTACTTTTAGGGAGTGATATATTATATTTACGTTAAGTTAGTTACCGTGTGCCCACGGATAAGCATATACTTTATCATACTGATTTGAATTACTGATTTGAAATACTGATTTGAAATGTTGGTTGAAGCACTGAAATCTCGTGGTCTACATTACATTACTGATTACAAACAAACTATAGCTCACCAACATTCATGTTGACATTTTTAAGCATGTATTTCTCAGGTGCTTAGACGTTGTTGCTTCCGCTATTAGACTTGCTGTTATAGTCTTGGTGCTATAGACTTGCTGTTACAGACCTGCTGTGTTAGACTTCCGCTGCATTGTTTAGAGATGTCTCAATCATGGAACTTTTATTTTGCATTCGCAACTTATGTTATTTTTTTTAACAATGGCTTTGTAATAACCTTTGTGTCACATACTTACGTTTATGCTTTATATTAGTAGAAGCACGTTATCTTTTGTAAAACTTTTGACGTTGGTAATGACGTTATCTTTTCATGAATGCAAAACTTGTTTTTAAACAGCATATAGTGTAACATCCCGCGTTTTTCCGTTAAATTTAATTTTAACACCGTCTTTTTTTTTAAAACATAATCTTTCGTATTTAAATTAATAGTTTCCGTGAGTAACGTTCATTATATTTCCGCTATTTAATTTTGACATCACCCGTTTACTCGAGCGTTTTAAAAATATTCGTTTGGTTAATTCCCGCACCCGCTTTGAAACTTGAGGGACAAATCTTGTCACTTGGCCAAATTGGAACAACTAGTCACCACCTCCCACCATTATCCCCTCATTTCTTTTCTTTCTTCTTTTCTCTCAACCAAGAACTCCCATCCTAAATTCTTCATCATCTTCAATCATCATCCAAATTCAAGCAAGGAATCAAACATCAAAATAAATTGTACTTTTGGAATCCTCGTTTCATCCTCTTCGATTTGATACTAGTCTCATGGCATGGGGTAAGAATTTCTCATGAAACCCTAACTTGTTAAATTCGTTTTTAGACTTGTCAAGTGGTTAATTAGTGTCTATGGCTCGTAGGGATGTCGTGTATGTAATTTGTATGCTCGTTCTTCGTGTTTTGAAAATATGACATGAACACCCAAATGGGTCTAGCTTAATCTTGAGTTTTGGTTGCTCAAATGATGTTATAAGATAAAGTGTATGTGTTAAAAGTGTTAGTTACTTCATTAGCTTCGTTTTGATATGTTGGATGATGAAAAACTAGCTCAATAACATGAAATGTGTTTTTGGTGAATCGATTATCGTTTTGGTAGGAACTTGATGCGGTTGAATGCTAGTTGAGACACTTGTTTGAATGTATGCTAGTTAACTAGTTAAATTGTATGCGTAAATAGCTTCGAAATGGTGTGATGTATGCTAGCGTTTGATTAGTGAATCATAAGTCTCATTTGTGTCGAAATTGATTTTGAAACGATAACGTGGCTAGTGATTTTGACGTAATAAATGTTTATTGAAACTTGGAATATGCGTCTAGTTGCAATGTATGCGTTATTACCTTCAAAATGGCATATCATACATGTAAATTGGTTGCCCGAATCATGAAATGCGTTTTACAAACTTGAAACTTTGATTATGAACGTTTAATGCGGTTTTGGGTTGTTGTAAGTGTTGAATTTCTTGATGAAATGTGTCTAGGTGTTTTCCTCGTCAAATTACCTTTCCGATGATATAAGATACATGTTCTAATTGTTTGCGGATCATAAGATGTGGTTATTCGGTTTTAGCTCGTGCATACTTTGAAAAACAGAAAAGTGTCTGCCCAGATGGTGGCGCGGCGCGCCCCATCCCCGCGCGGCGCACGGATTGGCCTGGCCAGAATTCTGCTCACTTTGGCACTTTTCACGCGAAATGTTTGACTAGCTATCGACCTCCGATTCATATGAAACTTGTTCTAATATGCTTATATATGAATAACTAGCATAGAAAAATAGTTCGGGACCCGACCCGAACGCGTTGACTTTTTCGTTGACTTTGACCAAGTTTGACTTTTAGTCAAACTTAACCAAACTTTTATACAATCATTCTAACATGTTTTTATACTTGTTTCTTGTATGAAACTTGACAACGTGATTCACATGCTATACTTAATCGAGTCGTAACGAGCCATAGGACTAATTGAACACATTTCACCCGACCTTGTGTCGTAACCGGTTAATTGATACAACTTACTTGTTTAGGTCAAGGCTAAGCAACTTTCATGCATACGTTACTTTGTGAAGTACTTTTATACTCGTGCACTCGAGGTGAGATCATAGTCCCACCTTTTCAACAACTTTTTATACTTTTAAATTGTGGGCTGAGAAACATATACTTTGTTACATTTTGTACTACTTACTTTTATACTTTGAACACAAGTACAAGGAAAACAAACATTCCACAGCGAGTTAGAACAAAAATCCTCAATTCGATTATCATTAGTTACACTTGCAGGGTGTAAGCGAGAACTTATATTGTGTGGCCATACGGGTTTGACAAACCCTCATTACGGACGGTTCGCTACCGTCTACGGATGAAATATATTTTCGAGAAACACTGTATGTTCTAACACTATTGTGATGGGGTTCTATGGAAGGAAACGTTAAGTCTTGATAATTGGGTGCTCGCGAACAATACTTTTGGAATGCAAATGATTTTGATAATCAACTATGGGAATACTAAATCTTGTGGTTCAAAAACAACGTTTACAAATACATCTATGATTTCACCAACGTTTTTCGTTGACAGTTTTCTATATGTTTCTCAGGTTCATACTCGGCTACTTGATACATGCTTCCGCACTCTTTGATTACTTGATTTGAGTCTACCATGCATGCATACGCTAGAGATAGCATTTTTGGATTCAACTTTTGTCTACTTACTTACGCTATTTATAGCAACTGTGGTTTCAAACTAATTATGTCGCAAGTTATTTCATTCACACTTTATAACTTTGTAAACTTAAACTTATTGTCGATCCGTTTGTTGAACTAAACTTTGTACCTTTCAAATGAACGCGACATAATTTTGGTCAAACGAGTCTCATATAGGGACTACGACCACGCAACGGGACCTAAGTTAACGACGCCGTCAATAACGGTTTTGGTCGGGTCGTTACAAGTGGTATCAGAGCGTTGGTTGTAGGGAACTAGGACGTGCATTAGTGTGTCTGACAGAGTCGTTAGGACGCATTAGTGAGTCTAGACTACAACCGGATAGTTAATCATTGCATTCTGACATACATTTGCTATAGATAGCACTTACTTGACTACTTGTGCATTATACTTGAATCATTCTTAGGAAAACTTTTAATGGTACCCAACCTTCATTATACGAACTCGTATCCTGCCACTTTAGTTCGGGAACTCTGACTCCTTGGTTGTTATTTCCCCCGTCTCATCTTACTATCCATGAATATTGTAAAGTCACTGTCACTACTCTAGATGAGTATCGTCATCACCATTTATCGCTACGGTTGCGTATTACTTGTTATCATGACTCGTTACTCTTTTCATACCTGAATACAATATTGTCTGACTCGAACCACATTGACGTGAACAATCAACTATACACTTCCCTCGGGGAACGCATCTTCAGAGTTGCACAAATTCTTTCGATTTAATACCAGTCACGTTTGAGACGTCGTTACATTTTGTTCATTTTAGGTCTTCACGATGACACGAACTTGAATCTATGGAGTGATGTGGGAATGGAGGTATGAGTTAGCGTAATATAACGACACTCGATCAACGTGGTTATATTACGGTAAGACATACCAAAGTTCTAGTGACGCGTGATGGTGGTTAGACTCGATCAACCTAAACACCACCATGTGCCATGTACATGACTTCATCTTTTCAGGTTTGGACATCCAAAAACTCCGAGAAAATTTATAACAACCATACCGGGGACACACCTTCAATTATTGTCAAATTATATTTATGCTTCCGAATGAATTACCGATTCCATTCGACTTCAACCGTATGTCACACGGGTATACTAGCTCTTCCTCGCGCAGTCTTATTGACTAACTACAATTTACTCGTTATGCTCACATCGGGGCGGAAACTTCTCTTGCATCACCCTCGTACTTCCAGTTCAGGAGGTCCTTATTCTAAATTCTCAATGGAGAGCGACTCTTCACGTCATACAAGTATTCGCCGCGAGGGTGGATAGTCCTAACAATCGTTTCCAAAACCCGATAAGAACTTGCCCCGACGAACGTTTTTGGAAACCGATAAATCTTCCGCGACGCGAATTTTCTTGAGAAACTTGTCCTAGCTAACATTTTCAATTCCTAGCAAACTTGTTCAATATGCCTTAGGGAAATATACCCCGTTTCGGATCGAGATCCTCGTTTCACTTCTAGATTTTGGAGTACCTTACAAAAAGCCTCGGGACCGCGTTTAGACATGAGTACCGCGTACCATCCACAACCCGACGGACCGAACAAACATACGATTTAAGTCTTGAAAACCATAATACGAATTTGTATTACCAACTTCAAATTTACTTGAGAAAAGTATTTTCCTTAACCGAATCCTCATACTACAATGATTTTCATTCGAGTTTTAACGTCACTCCTTTTGAAACCACATGTGACCGGAAACGTCATTCTCCTTTGTCGAACCAAGTAAACGATGATCAATTCACCGGGGCCGAGGTTATTCATGAGCAACCGAGAAAATTTATTCATATTCAAGCAAAACCCTACGCGACTCGTAATCACCAAGAGCTACGCCAATGTTAGACGTAAACATTTCAAATTCCACGTGGGAAAACCGCGTCACGTTAAGAGTCGCACCTTGGAAAGGTGCAATCCGTTTCGGGAAAACGTAGGAAGCTAAATTCGCGATATTTTGATCCTTTAAATTCTTGGGGTGTTTTGGACCCGTCGCTAGCCGTTTAGACTTTTCCGACTCATTTTGTGTCTCCGTTTATCCTACATTCGATGTATCAACTCAAAGACGTGTTTTGCGAAACGAGAACTTGTTATCTCCTTTGATGAACTCACTATCGACGATAACCCTCACTTCCTAGGAGGACCGGTTGAAACCATAAATTGTGAAGCCAAACCTTAAAACAACATATGATCCCGACCGTCAAAATTCGTTGAAATACCCTAGGACGTACTTCTCCCTCACTCGTAGAATTGGCAACGCAAGATCTCGAGGAAGATTCAACAACTACTACTTCCAACTAAATTTCGGGACGAAATTTCTTTTGAGGTGTGGATAATGTAACATCCCGCGTTTTTCCGTTAAATTTAATTTTAACACCGTCTTTTTTTTTTAAAACATAATCTTTCGTATTTAAATTAATAGTTTCCGTGAGTAACGTTCATTATATTTCCGCTATTTAATTTTGACATCACCCGTTTACTCGAGCGTTTTAAAAATATTCGTTTGGTTAATTCCCGCACCCGCTTTGAAACTTGAGGGACAAATCTTGTCACTTGGCCAAATTGGAACAACTAGTCACCACCTCCCACCATTATCCCCTCATTTCTTTTCTTTCTTCTTTTCTCTCAACCAAGAACTCCCATCCTAAATTCTTCATCATCTTCAATCATCATCCAAATTCAAGCAAGGAATCAAACATCAAAACAAATTGTACTTTTGGAATCCTCGTTTCATCCTCTTCGATTTGATACTAGTCTCATGGCATGGGGTAAGAATTTCTCATGAAACCCTAACTTGTTAAATTCGTTTTTAGACTTGTCAAGTGGTTAATTAGTGTCTATGGCTCGTAGGGATGTCGTGTATGTAATTTGTATGCTCGTTCTTCGTGTTTTGAAAATATGACATGAACACCCAAATGGGTCTAGCTTAATCTTGAGTTTTGGTTGCTCAAATGATGTTATAAGATAAAGTGTATGTGTTAAAAGTGTTAGTTACTTCATTAGCTTCGTTTTGATATGTTGGATGATGAAAAACTAGCTCAATAACATGAAATGTGTTTTTGGTGAATCGATTATCGTTTTGGTAGGAACTTGATGCGGTTGAATGCTAGTTGAGACACTTGTTTGAATGTATGCTAGTTAACTAGTTAAATTGTATGCGTAAATAGCTTCGAAATGGTGTGATGTATGCTAGCGTTTGATTAGTGAATCATAAGTCTCATTTGTGTCGAAATTGATTTTGAAACGATAACGTGGCTAGTGATTTTGACGTAATAAATGTTTATTGAAACTTGGAATATGCGTCTAGTTGCAATGTATGCGTTATTACCTTCAAAACGGCATATCATACATGTAAATTGGTTGCCCGAATCATGAAATGCGTTTTACAAACTTGAAACTTTGATTATGAACGTTTAATGCGGTTTTGGGTTGTTGTAAGTATTGAATTTCTTGATGAAATGTGTCTAGGTGTTTTCCTCGTCAAATTACCTTTCCGATGATATAAGATACATGTTCTAATTGTTTGCGGATCATAAGATGTGGTTATTCGGTTTTAGCTCGTGCATACTTTGAAAAACAGAAAAGTGTCTGCCCAGATGGTGGCGCGGCGCGCCCCATCCCCGCGCGGCGCGCGGATTGGCCTGGCCAGAATTCTGCTCACTTTGGCACTTTTCACGCGAAATGTTTGACTAGCTATCGACCTCCGATTCACATGAAACTTGTTCTAATATGCTTATATATGAATAACTAGCATAGAAAAATAGTTCGGGACCCGACCCGAACGCGTTGACTTTTTCGTTGACTTTGACCAAGTTTGACTTTTAGTCAAACTTAACCAAACTTTTATACAATCATTCTAACATGTTTTTATACTTGTTTCTTGTATGAAACTTGACAACGTGATTCACATGCTATACTTAATCGAGTCGTAACGAGCCATAGGACTAATTGAACACATTTCACCCGACCTTGTGTCGTAACCGGTTAATTGATACAACTTACTTGTTTAGGTCAAGGCTAAGCAACTTTCATGCATACGTTACTTTGTGAAGTACTTTTATACTCGTGCACTCGAGGTGAGATCATAGTCCCACCTTTTCAACAACTTTTTATACTTTTAAATTGTGGGCTGAGAAACATATACTTTGTTACATTTTGTACTACTTACTTTTATACTTTGAACACAAGTACAAGGAAAACAAACATTCCACAGCGAGTTAGAACAAAAATCCTCAATTCGATTATCATTAGTTACACTTGCAGGGTGTAAGCGAGAACTTATATTGTGTGGCCATACGGGTTTGACAAACCCTCATTACGGACGGTTCGCTACCGTCTACGGATGAAATATATTTTCGAGAAACAGTGTATGTTCTAACACTATTGTGATGGGGTTCTATGGAAGGAAACGTTAAGTCTTGATAATTGGGTGCTCGCGAACAATACTTTTGGAATGCAAATGATTTTGATAATCAACTATGGGAATACTAAATCTTGTGGTTCAAAAACAACGTTTACAAATACATCTATGATTTCACCAACGTTTTTCGTTGACAGTTTTCTATATGTTTCTCAGGTTCATACTCGGCTACTTGATACATGCTTCCGCACTCTTTGATTACTTGATTTGAGTCTACCATGCATGCATACGCTAGAGATAGCATTTTTGGATTCAACTTTTGTCTACTTACTTACGCTATTTATAGCAACTGTGGTTTCAAACTAATTATGTCGCAAGTTATTTCATTCACACTTTATAACTTTGTAAACTTAAACTTATTGTCGATCCGTTTGTTGAACTAAACTTTGTACCTTTCAAATGAACGCGACATAATTTTGGTCAAACGAGTCTCATATAGGGACTACGACCACGCAACGGGACCTAAGTTAACGACGCCGTCAATAACGGTTTTGGTCGGGTCGTTACATATAGTGTTGTAACCATGTAATGATCCTGTTGTTGATGATCTGTACACGTTAATTTTGTACGGGGCGTCACATGCAAGACCCCATATATTTTTTAAATTCATAGTTTTTCTTTAAATTTGTATAGGACATCACTAAATTTTACTACTCGAATCCCATATATTTTTTGAATTTGTAGTTTTTATAAAGGTAAACTACCACCAAAATAGCATTAAAATATATTTAGTAGTGAAAATTTTTTTAGGACCCAATTGAGTTATAATCCTAGAATCGCCACTGACGCTTACTGTGGAAGTACGTGTATCATTAACATAGGTGTGTCTAAAATGTTTTTGTTATTCAAATGATTGCCCGTAGTTACATGAATTTTAACCTACAACTTTCTTAAACTTATTCAAACAATACAATTAAAATTATTAGGGTTTCGGTTTGGTGAAAAGAGAGAAGCTAGGTGTGTTCTTTGTGTAATACTCTGTGTAAAATGATCCTAGGATGGCTAAAGGTGTGTACCTGTTTATAGAAAAATATATTGACGGAAAAACGTAATAACATTAATAAAGATCCGATGATCAAAAGAGTATAACCGATTACAAAATTAGCCCAACTGAGCCTTAGATAAACTAAACAAACTTAAACAAATAGCCTCACCAACAGGGTGAAAACATGTTTACCCAGAATACAAAGCAAAACTAAACTACAACAAACAGAATTTAAATAACCAACTATACTACTAAACACATCAATTAAACAAACTAAGTAACTAGTACCATTGGTGACCTAGAGAACACCGATAACCCCCGCAATACAACAACAACAACAATACCCAATTCCACTAAAGTGGAGTATGGGGGAGGTTAGATGTAGACAGTCTTTCCTCTACTCTAGAGTAAAAGGGAAGTCATTCCTCCCCCACGGATACCTATCGGTTGGCGGGTAAAAGAAGTCGTCCCTCCCTATACTATAGGGCAGAGAGGCTGCTTCCCAAGGACCTCCGGCCAGCAGAACCATGAAATCCGTTAAGTGAAGTAACTAAATGCAAG
This sequence comes from Rutidosis leptorrhynchoides, assembly GCF_046630445.1. NCBI lineage: Eukaryota > Viridiplantae > Streptophyta > Magnoliopsida > Asterales > Asteraceae > Rutidosis > Rutidosis leptorrhynchoides. The sequence goes on from NC_092333.1 coordinate 143,478,887, forward strand.
TAAAGTAAAGTAGATAAAAGGAACCTTACCGTGGAAAATGTAAAGGTAAATATGGCATGTAACAAAGTAAAGTAAAAGAACATATAAGTGAAAAAAGTAAGTGTCAAGTATGCAAGTATAACAAGCAATGTAAGTATAAAATGTGTATGTAAGCATGTAGGTATAGAGCATGTAGTTATACAATGCAGTATAAAACATATAAGTATACAATGTAAGCATAAAGACATGTAGCATGTAAATGTAAATACGTGTAATTTAATGCGATATAATGTAATGCGACATGTAACGGTATAGTGCTATAAGGCAAGTAAATAAGTATAATGTAATGCACACAACATGTTGGGATATGCTACAATAAGTATTAGTATATGAAAAAAAAAAAAAAAAACATATATGAAGCAAAAAAGCAAAAACATATATGAAGCAAAAAAGCAAGTAGGCAAAAGGCATACGATAAAAATATATAAAACTAAATAGAAAATTAAAAAAGAATATAAAATAAAATATATATACAACCTAGTCATCAATCCTAATTCTACTCCTCCACAAATTTCTATCAGAAGTCATGTCCTCGGTCAATAAAAGCTCCTTCATGTCAAGCTTCAGTCTATCCTCCAACCTACGTGTAGGTCTACCTCTTCTCCTTACGCCGCCAACCGTGAGGGCTTCCACTCTCCTGACCGGTGCTGTGGGTGGCCGCCTCCTTACATGGCCAAACCATCTAAGTCGTCCTTCTCTCATCTTGTTGACGATATTCCCAACTTCTAAGTTCTTTCTAAAAATTCCATTAGGTATCATGTCTAACATGGTCTTATCACACGTCCACCTAAGCATCCTCATTTCTGCCACCTCCATCCTCCTCTATTGGGCCTTCGTCATTGGCCAACACTCCGATCCGTACAACATGGTCGGTCTAATCGCTACCTTGAAGAATTTCCCCTTCAATTTAAGGGGTATCTTCTTGTCGCACAAAACCCCTTTCGCAGCTCTCCACTTCAGCCATCCTACTCTTATACGGTGAGACACATCATCATCTATCCTTCCCGATTTGTGTAGCATTGATCCTAAGTATCTAAAGGAATCCTGTGGATGTAAGACCTGATCCCCAATACGAATATCCACAGTATCATTGTGATCTTCGATCCTCCCGTAGTCGCATCTAAGATACTCCGATTTAAGTCTACTAATCCGAAGTCCATTTTGTTCCAGGGCATTCCTCCATTGCTCCAGCCTTCTGTTTAGCTCATCCTGGGATTCCGATACTAAGACAATATCATCGGAAAAAATCAAGCACCAAGGGATACTCCCTTGTATCCTATGAGACAGGTCGTCTAAGACTAAAGCGAAAAGAAAAGGGCTAAGAGCAGATCCTTGATGTAAACCTACTTCTACTGGGAAAAACTCTGTGTATCCTACTGTCGTCCGAACGCGAGTTTTCGCCCCCTGGTACATGTCCATAATAGCTCTTATATACCTACTTGGGATACCTCTACCATTAAGGATCTTCCAAATCAACTCTCGTGGGACACTATCATAAGCTTTTTCCAAGTCTAAGAAAGCCATGTGTAGGTTCTTTTGTTTCTCTCTATACTTCTCCATAAGACTTCTAATAATGTGAATTGCCTCCATCGAGGAGCGTCCTGGCATGAACCCAAATTGATTTTCTGACACCTTTGTCTCTCGTCTAAGCCTAGTCTCAATCACTCTCTCCCATAGTTTCATGGTATGGCTAAGTAACTTTATACCTCTATAGTTACTACACGTATGTGCATCCCCTTTGTTCTTGTAAATGGGAATAACCTCGCTCAGTCTCCACTCCATTGGCATTTTTGCGCTTCTAAACGTCATGTTGAAAAGGTTTGTCAACCACCTAACCCCATCATCGCCTAGGCACCGCCACGCCTCTATGGGGATTTGGTCCGGTCCTACTGCTTTGTTTCTCCCCATCTTGCGTAGGGCCACTCTAACTTCCCCATGGTTGATCCTCGTGCAGAAACAGTTGTTTTGATATTGTGGGGCCATATCATAGACATGAGGTTCTCCATTCCTAGTCCTTCCCCCATCGAAAAGGGATGAGAAGTATTCTTCCCATCGTTTCCTAATTTTGTCTTCCTTCACTATGCTTTGACCTGCTTCATCCTTGATATATTTGATGTTATCCAGATCCCTTCACCGACGCTCCCTAGCTTTGGCTATCCTGTAGATGTCGTTTGCCCCTTCTTTAGAGTCTAGTCTCTTATATAAGTCTTCGTAAGCTTTATCTTTTGCATGTGTAACGGCGATCTTTGCTTCTCTCTTGGCTTCTTTATAGCTATTTTCTATGCTAGTTCTGTCTGCTAGTGTACCCCCTCTAAAGGAGGTGAGCTCCCGAAACCTCGCTTGTTTAAGCGCGACTTTAGTTTGGACCTCGTCGTTAAGCCACCATGATTCTCTACAACCATTTTGGGCTCTCGACGTCCCAACTGCCACTCCCAAGGATTCTTTTGCCACCCCTCTAATAGTGGACGCTAGGTTGTTCCACATCTGATCTGCATCAATAAATGCTGCATTTTCCAATTCAGCACCCATTCTTTCAACAACATTAGCCCTAAAAGTCTCCGCCTTCTCTCCATTTAAGTTCTTCCAGAGGATTCTGGGTGGTTGTACTTCTCTCGCCCTCCTGTTTACCCGTCCCTGGGTACCTAACTCCATGACCAACAGTCTATGCTGGGATGAACAAGTCTAGGTTGGGAGGACCTTACAGTCCTTACAGTTCCTAAGGTCACCCCTGCGAAGAAGGAAAAAGTCAATTTGGGTACTATGACCCCCACTATGAAAGGTGGCTAGCTGAGCATCCCTCTTCTTGAAGAAAGAGTTTGCAACAACCAGATCATGGGCAATGGCGAACTCGAGAATTGAGCGCCCTTCTTCATTTCTAACCCCATACCCAAAGCCCCCATGGGCTCCCCTATATCCCTCTACCTCCGCTCCTATATGACCATTAAGATCGCCCCCTATAATCAATCGATGGTCCGCTGGACATCCCCTTACAACCTCATCTAACAATTCCCAGAAACTCTTCTTCTCCGCTTCTCCTAAACCTACGTGAAACCCCCGCAATAAAACAACCAAAATGAGGACCGACCGTCGCTAACCATCACAAGCCGTCACAACAAAAGGATCCGTCCACGAAACACCCATCTCACCTTTGGGGCAGAAACGATATCTTAAACAGGGAGAAATCATCGCCTGCCATAAACTCTAAGGTACAACCGGAAAGACGGACCAAGCGAGAAAACCACAGCTACGACACCACCACCCGCATCGGTTTTTTTCTTCCAACCCTAATATAATAACTAAATACAGAGATGCAGTAAACAATCCCATGCGTATACACTTTCCAATGCCGGATCTGAACGGATCATATCCCCTTCACCTTTTTTTAAGTATTTGTTTTTCATATGCTTTCGTTATTATATTTCTTCATCTGCATCTCTAATATTAGTGATAATTCACCAGGTTCTATTATTCAGAGGTTTATGTTCGATTTTTTCATGTGTATCTTTGATTCAAGTTAGTGTTCATCCCATTTGCCATTTGTCCATCCCTTTTATAACTGATGTTTATCTTTGATTCAGTTTATCTTCGAATTCTTCAAGTTTATCTTTGATAACTTTAGTTCGATTTCTTCATGTTTTTGTTCATCCCTTTTATATTCATGTTTTTGCCAGCGAGCAGCAAAATTGTACCTATTTTTGTTTTAATTATATTTACAGTAAATCTTTGGAGACTAGAAGAAATCAAAAGTTCATGACAAATTATTCAGTACTACTATTTGCACTTGCTGTTTTGATATTGTGTCAAAAGCTATTTAACTTTTGAACGTGGTTCCATTTAGGTTTATGTAAAGTAAAGTATTGCTTAATTGAACCATATACCTGAATGCGATGGTTTTGGAATGATGCTATAAAAAGAATGCTTACAAGCGTGAAATAGACACTTACACCATGTTCTTGGAGTTTATACAACTTATGATGATGTTTTTCTGAGTTGTATATGAGTTTTTTTTTTTTTTTTTTTTTTTTTTTTTTTTACGAGGAACCCCACTATGGGCCAGAGCACATTGGCCCCCCCACCGCAGGTAAACCCCGGGTAAACGGCAAGCCAGCCCTCCACCGCTACCAGGTAAGGCATTCTCCAGTTTGGTCATTAAATGCGGGCACCCCTTAGGATTGAACCCGAGACCTCCCCTTCACTGAAAGTGTTGGTGGCCACCCAGGCTAGGCCTGGATGGTTAGTTGTATATGAGTTATACAACTGATGATGGTATGTTTCTGAGATTTCAATTTTGTTTTTTTGAGCTGGATATTATTTACTGTGGTAAATGATTTCATCATCTTAGATTCACACAAGGTGTTCGATGAAATGACAGAGATGATTTTACTTTATGTTAGGCGGCTACGCAACTTATAGTTATTGAATCAAAGAAACAAGATGTCGTCTTTAATATACACCAGGTACTATATATTTCAACGTTTTAAAATACATATACATATATTAGTATATAGTTTCAATATACTGTTATGTATTTTATAGACATAAAAACACTTTGAATGGCTGTTTCATACAGGTTCTAGGTTATTCATGTCAGTTTGTCATTGTGTATGTTTATGTATGTAAGGCATCCGAATGGGCCACGGGATATATACGACATATATTATACGACAATGTTCGATCAACAGATGTTGTTGACTTGGAATGAAAGCGTTCAGCATAGGTAACATCGTATTACAGTATTTATTTTTAGAATTTGTGGATAAATGCTTGATGCTTCACAGGAACTACAAAGTTCATTGTTGGGCCTGGCATAATGGTGGTGCCTTCTCTTGCTGTATATATTACATTATTATGTTATAGTCATTCTATATGTATTAAAATGAATGAGATTGCAGTGTGTTGTTGTGATTACACTACTATAAAAATGATTTTTTCGGACAGCACTTTTCCGGACGACAAAAGTCGTCCGCTAAAAGCCACTACTCGACAAAAAATCTCCTTTTTCTGTCCGCTTTTTTCTGAAATGTTGACCGAGATTTCCCGGACGACCCACCGTCGTCCGGAAAGATAATAATCAATTATGTTCAGACTTGACTGGCGAAAATTGGCTTCAAAAAATGGAAAGTTACGCGTGTTTTCTATTCTCGGACGATTTGTCGTCCGGAAAGGCTTTAGGGACGATTAATCGATCTGCCTACTTATAATCCATCATCAACACACATCTAACACATATCTAACACCATATAACCACTTAAACTCCATTATCATACTTCCAAACTCAAAATGGTGACCCTTTCACCGATGATTGTCTCAATCGAAGTGTATTACGGAAGTGAATTCCGTAATGAAATGAAACTTTACGATTATACTCGTGGTTCAAAAGCTACGTTCAAAAGCATTGACGTTCGCGACGTTGGTTTAAAGGAGCTTTTAACCTTTTTGAAAGAAAATGTTCCGTTCGAACACACAGATGTCTTGTTTTATGAAGATGACTGTGTTCCGAAATTGTCCGCCACATATCTCCGTACCGACGATCAGTGGAACGGTATAAAAGAAACCCTGAGTTGGCTTTCTGATCGTATTTCTCTTTATTTAGTTTTGGAAGACGAAAAAACTTTTTTAACTTTCCGTTAAGTTAGTTAGTTAACTTGGGTATTATTTGTATCGTTTGTATTTGTATAGTTTGTATTTGTATCGTTTTTATTTGGGTATTATTTGTATCTTTTTTATTTGTGTATTATTAATTTGTATCGTTTTTATTATTTATGTTGAATGAAATTGCTATGTTGTTGTCATTTTTTTGAATGAAAACGGATTTTAAGTAGATAAATCGATTATTATATAAAGATTGTGAATTAAACACAACAAACGACAAATATTAAATTAATATAATACAAAGTTACCGAATTAAACACACTTCAACGATAGTTAAAGTACTTATCAGATGTCGTCCTACATATCCTTCAAGCACACGACTAAAATTAAACACACTTACTAAAATTAAACACACTTACTGAATTAAACACACTTCAAGCACACGACTACAAAGTTACTGGTATTGAAACACACTAATAATGACGACGAGGATGACTACGAGCATCCGATTTAGTGGACGAACTTTCAGAACCTGAGCTCGATGTTGCCGATGTTTTGGAAACGAAGGACCGGTCGATAGGTAACATGGTTATCAGACGTCGTCCCACCAGACCTTCAACCACACCATTACTAGTAAATACACGGTTCAGAAATGCTCCGTACGGAAGATGAGGTCTTGTTTCTGCATAACGAAGTTGATTCATTTGGGAAGCGACCAAATGAGCAATATTTACTTGGATGTTGTGAGTTATGCACCAGTGAAGACATGCTTTAGTCATTGACAATCGAGTGATGTTTGGTTCGCGGTGGTACATGTTACTCCTAATAATTGCATTTCTTATAACAATATTTCCCGGACGAAGATATTCGTCAACGATGCCTGAATGTTCTACGGTTCTAAATGGAATCGCAGTACGACACACAAGTATGGTCATGTCTTATTTTGGAATATCCTGAGGAAGAGCTTCGAGGTCTTCACCAGGAAAATAGATATTTCTACCTTCAAATGGTACGCCCAATAACATACCAAATTGTTGAAGAGTATATTCGTGTTGCCAGTCATAGATTTGAAACCTCACTAATTGTTCATTAATGAATTCAAAGTTGGAATAGAATTGATGCACGAGTGCAGGAAAAAAGAACTTATCAACCAAAACGAAAGGAAGTCAACCCATTCTTCTGAATTCATGTTCGATCTCTGGAAAATCTTGTAGACTGACTTCTCGACCTTTTCTAATAGGTCTATTATTTGTTGGTTGATTCATAGTGTGACTGTAGAGATATAGAGAGAAAGGCTTGAATGGGTAGATATGGATGAAAAGTGTATGGCTACTCTTTAAGTAGACATAAATTGCCACCAAGAATTCTCGTACAAATGTTTCCCGCCCAAATGTTTCCCGCCCTAATGTAACGGTGTTTATGTGTCGGTGTACGTAACGGTGTTAGAATTGTGTTAACGTTGTTTATGCCTACTATTATTGTTATTAATATTGTTATTATTAAATTTATTATTATTATTATTACTACTAATTATAAAAGATTAATTTTTTAACATCACTTTTATTATAACACCAAACACGGTTACATTTTTTTTAAACTAAACACAAACATGGCTAAACACAAACATGGCTAAACATCCAGTCTTCTTCCTCTTCAAGAAAAGTGGTTGGCTTGTCGGACTCCTTGAAAAACCATACTTGTTTGTGGTCAGCAGGTATGTCTTCTTTGAGAAATGCTAGCAGATCGGACAATTGATAATTTCAGACGTTTAAACAATACTCCTGTAGTTCACCACCAGAGTAATTCTTGACCTCTCGTTCGAATTCACCACCGTAATTATCTTGTAGCATAACAGGCATTTGACTCATTTTGAACTTGAATGTGGGAAATTTAGTAAATTAAGAAATAGGTGTATGAGGTGTGATTTGTTGATAAATGAGGGGTTGTATTTATAGAGGAAGAATACAGGTGTTGAAAACGGCTTTAATCAATAAAGAATCTCTGTTGAATACAGCTTTAAATAAAGCATCTCTGTTTCACAGCTTTAATCAATAAAGAATCTCTGTTGAGCGGATCAACCTGGTATCACTTCAAGCGCCTTATCAGGCCAGAGCGGATCAATCCAAATTTTTTGCCTTCTACAACGCTCATGCATCAAGCACCCGGACCTACCACCACAACCATAATATTGTCGACCGTACTGATAATCATCCGTCAAGCAAGTTTTGACCACCATCTTTGAACCACAAGTTCGGCAAAATTTCACAACAAAAGTTTCTTCTGGACCAAACTGGTAATCTTTATTCATACTGTTGCAGTCACATAGTGTTGTGATTAGTGGGGTTATTATATAAAAGAATTTTCCCTCCCAAAAGCCACCATCCATTTTCCCGCCTAAGATTTCCAACCTAAAGTTTCCCGCCAGACCGGATCGTTTAGGATTTAATTAGGGTTTAGGGGTTTATTTAAGATTTAATTAGGGTTTAAGTATGGTTATATTAGGATTTAATTAGGGTTTAATTAGGATTTAATTTATATAATTGATGTGTGCGAGGTGTAATACGAAATAGATTATATTTTACTACGAAATACTATTAAATACGATACAATTTACACAAGTTATTTATTTATTTATAGAATGGATATACCTAAACCTTGCTACAACACTTATAGGCAGTGTACCTAATCGTAGAGTAGTGTAGTTTTTAGTAAGTCCGGTTCGTTCCACAGGGAGCTGGCTAAGTTTAACGCTATATATATTTTAAACTATATTTGTGTGTATATATATATATATATATATATATATATATATATATATATATATATATATATATATATATATATAAGTAGTACTATTATTATTATAAAGGGTATATATATATATATATATAAGTAGTACTATTATTATTATAAAGGGGGGTTTTTACCATTTAATGACTGGTTTGTCGATTTTAAAACTTAAATCACAATTAAAACCTAATGTAAAATATTAAATATACAAATGACTTAATTTAAAGCGTAAAGTAAATGACGATAAATAAAAGTGCGATAAATAAAAGTGCAGTAATTAAAATGACGATAAATAAAAGTGCGATGAGATATAAAATAAAGGAATTATGCTTATTTAAACTTCCGTAATTATGATGTTCGACGTGTTGATTTTAATTTATTACCATGGGTTAATTGTCCTTTGACCTGGATTATTCGATATGTCCATCTGGTTTTTGTCCATAACAGTCCATCGGTCATAAATATAAAGTGCGAGTGTCCTCGTCAAATTACCCTTATACCCGAAGTCAAATATTCCAACTAATTGGGGACTTAAACTGTAACAAGGTCTTAATACTTTGTTAATGATTACACCAGGTTATCGACTCCGTGTAACCCAAGGTTTTAATAAATTGTTAACAATTACACCAAGTGTCCTTGTATGTAATCAACCCTTGTTTTAATGAGTCCATTGACTATTAATCCATTCCCGTGTTCGGTTAAATGAACGATTATTAGTATTTATAAACATCCCGCCCATCGTGTCCGATCGAGTGTATGTGGTTATTTATAGATACGTCAAATTGTAATTCTCTATATTAAATTAACGAACTATCATTCAGTTAAACAAATATAAAGCCCATTAATAGCCCATAGTCCAATTTTCACAAGTGTCGGTCTTTTGTCCAAACCCCAATTATGTTCCAAAGCCCAATAACCCCGTCTTAATATTTAGTCCAACATCACGATTACTTCGGCTTAAATAAACATAATAATAACTTAGCTACGAGACATTAATGTAAAAAGGTTGAACATAACTTACAATGAGTATTAATCGCGTAGTGTTACACGGACAGAATTTCGACTTACAAACTTAAAACATTCGCCACTATAACCTTATTATTATTAACTTAATATTAAACTTATAATTAAAATATAAATATTGATATATATTGAGAGAATGAGATAGATCAGTGAATGAAGGTGTGTTAAACTCGTCGCCCAAACTTGCAATTTATAGCACTTGGCCATAACTTTGAGGCCATGCGATCGCATGGAAATTGTTCTTCCAGGCCATGCGATCGCATGGTGTCTTGGGATAGCTCACAATCTTTTGTTTTCTTGTTTGCCGACGGTTTTTATTTTAATATATAAATATAATATATATAATTTATAGAATTATTTATATATTATATTATATGCGTGTGCATAGTTGACTTGTAAATTTAGGTCCGTTGGGTCGCGCTTTGATAGTTGGTTCATGTCCTGGTTCCGAATTTTCGAACGTCCTTTTGTACGATTTAATATCTTGTACTTTGCGTTTTGCGGCTTGTACTCTTGTAATTTCTAGACGTTTCTCGTCAATAAATTGAACCACTTGGATTGTACTTTGTACTTTTTAGCGTTTTGGTCATTTGCGTCTTCAAATCGTCGAATCTGTCTTTTGTCTTCACCTTTTAATATTTAAACGAATATCACTTGTAAATAGAACAATTGCAAATAAAAGCTTGTCTTTCTTGAAGGATAATGCTATGAAATATGTGTTCGTTTTTAGCATTATCAAATATTCCCACACTTGAGCGTTGCTTGTCCTCAAGCAATATAGAACTTGAATATAACTTTACTAGAATCACTTCTTTATTCTTCACACTTTGTACATCAGTAATTTTAATACGGCAGTATGAACAATGATAGTAACGTTGTGGTTTACAGTCCCACATGACTATAAAAATTTAGATCCTTTAGGAAATTGGATCTTTATGAAAACATTTGATATTTTGAAAATTCATTCTAGCTTTTACCCTAGATAAGTTTTCCGGAATAACCCTTCACCGGTGTTCGCAAATTGTTTTTGTGGGTTTTGTGAGTTTCAGATTTAAAAATTTTAGCTCAAAACTTGTGGTTTTCTGTCACCCACTTGCTAACCTTGTATTAGGAAAGCAACACGTCCAGTAAACTTGATCCGTATATTACCTTTCGGTAAACTACCGTCCGGTTGTAAAGGAAAGCGTTGAACAAGCAACTGTTAAGGCAATGTCTAATGACATGCTTTTGATTATGGTCTATATCGTGTCAGATGCAATTACTATCCTTTGTAGGAGCAATAGTAAAGATCACCCTATAGTTTTTCGGTCTGGCACAAGGTCCTGTCTTCGACCATGCTATGCAACCACCGTTCTTACGGTTGACACCCGATTTGGTTCAGGTGACTTAATGAATTCCGGTGAATTCTTAGGATTTTACGTTCAATGGTAATGAACGCATTGAAAATAGGTTTTCAGAAAACAAATCGGTTTGTAATTTGATCAAAATATTTTCTCGTTCAAGCTCGATTTTAGATATCATCGAATTCCATGAGTTTGTAATTCTCAATCTTTAAGGTCAATCTCAAGGATTGAGTAATATCAGGCTTAAAAGCTGATTTTTAATCTTTAAGAAGATTATCCTTTCTGGGGATCTGATTCATTAGTCTTATAAGCTAATTTGCATGGCGCCCCCCCCCCATTGTACGAGACAGATCCTCTCATGGTTAGGATAAGTCTGACCACTTGGCGACCCTGTTTGATGCTGAGGTCCGTGGATTTCCAACTGATTTTTGAGAAAACTTTTCAAGGTTTTTCGTAGACTCTACAACTGGTCTGGACGAAAACTTCCTGACCTAAATCAAGAAGCGCGTGTCTTTTTCTCGGAAGACTTTACTTCCTTTTACATTCCATTTATATTACAATAAACTGGGTAAAACTGATTAATATCGTCCAAAACAAAAGTATCTTCAATTATTTGTACAAAAATATGTGATATATGTTCTAAATAACTTAGTAAATGTTTCTCACACTTGGCTTTTATTTTTCTTTCTTTGGCTTTTTATTCTATTCTATTCCATTTTAAATGAATTCAAGCGTTTTGGGTTGTTTCTCAATTTATGTCCTTTCCGAGGTACCAATAATTTCGGTGTTAACACCTAGTTTTATCGTTCATAAATATGTATAAACATGATTTTGAGTTCATTTAGTTGAAAATTTTTACTAGAATTGGGTAGTCAGTATATAAGACTAGGACTGTTCTTTATTATCAGAGAGCACTAGATTCTAATACAACTACTGCGTTACTAGTAAAGTTTAACGGTGGCTATTAAACCAAATGTATAAGTCAAAAAATTTTAAAACCGAAAGAATTTAATCCCTTCCCACTACTTAAGATCTTGCAATGCCCTCATTTGCAAGAAATTAGTAACAACTTAAATTATTGAGGGTGATTAGCGTAGAAAAATGATTAAATTTTACCAAAGTTTCCAAACATATTGTTGTTTGTTTGAATGATAAATGGTGCACATCATTTGTTCATTCCTGCAGTTGTTATATCACATTTATTTTGCATCTTGTCGTCAAAATTAGTAGCTTTTGCTGAACTTAATGTCAGTCTTTGAAAATGCGCTGTTTTACCCTGTTATGTACATGAGATAAAATACATACAATACAAATATAAACCTGCATGGTATTTTGAAATGGGACTTAATATCCCACTTTCAAATTATAAAAATGAAATATTAGTACAAAATAATAAAAATGTAAAACATTACATAAAAGTATCAAAATGTTAAATGTTTAACATAAATAGATAAAAATAATAAAAGATAAAAAAATACCAATGGAACACTGTTGATTTGGATAGGGATTCCAGTTCATATCATCGCTCGGGTTCCATGGTTGGTGATAGGTGTCCTGGTAGGCTTGATTGGGGTCATACAGGTCAAAGGGTGGTCGCATGTCAAGCTGATGTGGTGGATAGTAAGCAGGTCGAGTCGGGATGTAGTTATGTGGTACCTGATATGATAGCTGGCTCATGATTTGGTGCTGATAAACTTGCCAGCTATCGTGTTGGCGTCGCCTTGAGTGCTCATACTCATCCGCGGCTCTCCACTGCTCATACTGATGATGCCTAGCCTGGTTATTCATTTCCACCTCATCTACATGCTGGAAGACATCAGTATAACTATCCCTAATGACATCCCTAATGTCATCTGCTTCCTCCATCTCCTCATCCGAACCCCTCTCTACCTGTGGATAGGTGCCCTGATATGGTATTGGCATATTGTGCCTCCGTTTTAGTATTTTTGTACCTTGATAAACCTGCAAGCCTATGCTCTCGGCTTGTTCCTCAATCTCTACCATCGGACCCCCATGCTCTTTATCTACACCTAAGTACTCTCCAATGAGAGTAACAAAAATACCTCCCCCTATAATACTTCCTGCTTGCATACCCTCAACAACTTTAGATAAATAGTGGCCTACGCAATAAGGAATGTTAACAAAGCTCCTCGGGTCTCGAATACACTTAAGGTAAAATAAATCGTTTAGGGTCATTTATTCCTTGTTTCTACCCCTTTGTGTAATTGAGTTTGCTAAGAATCTATGTATTACCTGGAGCTCTGTTCTATCAATATCTAAGTAGGAGTGTCTTCCACCCCGCGTAAATTCCCTAAATCTTGACATACGCCTCCATATGACGTTATCGTCAAAATTCCTATCTACTCTTTCACCTTCAGTAATTAAACTATTACAATCAGGTGTAATAATCTCAGCGGGGGTGTAGATTAATAAAGCTCTAGCCATGTCCAACATGGACATTCTGTACATTGTACCTCCTAAAAGAAATCTAATGAAACTTTTATCTCCTATCATAGTAACTTCATTATTTAACTCTATAGTGCTAAGCAATTCAACACACCATTCTCTATATATAGTTCTACGTGTAGTAAATAAGCGGATCCAATCGTTAAATGCAGAGTTACCATACCTCTGAAATAGTAAATCCCTAACCGGTTCGGCTAGGTTAACCGCTTCCAAAGGCTCCCAATCAATTACCCGAGGCATTTCAATATTTTTGTGGTAAAGAATGTGCATGTTCTTTTGAAATTTCGGGTATTCAGTCCAACAACGATCGAATCTTAGGTTTGGATGTAACTGTTGGTCATCGATAAGTGTGTGCATAATCCTTGGGTGAGGCTAAAATTGACGATAATGAGCGTAAAACAGTGGTTCCGGCTCATAATATAGCATGTGTTGATCATAATGTTGTTGTTGTTCCGGTTGTGGTTCCGGTTGTGGTTCTTGATCAGGTTCTTGTTCAGGTTCTTGTTCATGTTGTCTAGACGATGATGCATCGTCCGTATCTGTATTTCTCTTTTTGCTTCCCCATCTGTGAGATAGAATTCTCAGAGACCTGCTTTAGTCGACTCATAGGAGATTTGTTCGATTTGGTTTTCCATAGCTACATAGGCATAACCTCGAATTTTCAATAACTTTTCTTCTAAACATATGAATGGTCCTTCTCTGCATAGAGTAACGAATTCAGAATTGGAATGTGTTTGATTGTTCGAACATTTACCTTCGTGTGACCATTTTCCGCATTTATGACATCTTTCAAGGTGTCGTGCTCTTCTTTTTGTTGCAGATTTTGATTTTCCTTTGCTAAAATGTGTCTTATTATGATTCTTCCTGAGTTCTTTGCTTACTTCGTCCATTTTGCCTCTTATGAATGATACCAGTTCACTCGAGAAAGTGTTATTATTACGTTTAGTAATCATAGCGTGTAGTAGTAGACCATGGTTCAAATCAAAGGAATTCTTCATCTCGTAAAACCTAAAAGAAATAAAAATTCAGAATGGAGGAAGAAGACTAGTTCTTTAGGGTCTGCTAGGGAAAGACCATTCGGATTCCATTCTCGGAAACTACATGAAAACAGAAAATCTAACTCTAGACAGCATTATATTATCCTTAGAACATTCGAATCTCCCCACACTTAGTTAGCTGTGGTGTCGAAATTGTGATTAACTTCATCTTCAACTTCCATTGGACTATCTATGTAATGTTTAACTCCGTGACCATTAACTTTAAATTCAATCCCATTTGAATTTATCAACTCTATTGTTTCGTATGGGAAAACTCTTTTAACTATGAATGGTCCAGACCATCTTGATTTCAATTTTCCAGGAAATAGCTTGAATCGTGAATTGAAAAGAAGAACTCTGTCTCCTTCCTTGAATTCTTTTGAACTTCTGATTCTTTTATCATGCCATTTCTCCGTTCTTTCCTTATATATTAACGAATTCTCATATGCATCATGTCTTAATTCTTCTAATTCGTTTAGTTGACTTAATCGTAGACGTCCAGCTTCATGTAAATCAAGATTACATGTCTTCAAAGCCCAAAATGCTTTGTGCTCAATTTCTACTGGAACGTGACATGCTTTTCCGTAAACGAGTTTAAAAGGTGTGGTACCAATTGGAGTTTTGTAGGCTGTTCTAAAAGCCCAGAGTGCATCCTCCAATTTCATGGACCATTCCTTCGGATTTGATCCTACGGTTTTCTCTAGAATACGTTTTAAAGCTCGGTTGGTGTTTTCAACTTGTCCACTTGTTTGTGGATGATAAGCGGTTGAGATTTTATGAATTACTCCATATCTTTTAAGAACTTTCTCAAGTTGATTATTACAAAAATGAGTACCCCGTTATTAAAGCTTTCGGTGTTCCGAACCTAGCAAAAAGACGTTTTAGGAAGTTGACTACAACTCGTGCATCGTTAGTTGGGAGAGCTTGTGCTTCCGCCCATTTAGATACATAATCAATGGCAACGAGAATGTAGAGATTATTATGAGATTTTGAAAATGGACCCATAAAGTCAATACTCCAAACGTCAAATACTTCACATACTTGAATGACATTTTGTGGCATTTCATCACGTTGACTTATTTTTCCGGCCCTTTGACATGCATCACAGGATTTACAAAGAAGGTGTGCGTCTTTGAAAATTGTAGGCCAATAAAATCCAGCATCGTAGACTTTTTTTGCTGTGAGTTGAGACCCATAATGCCCTCCTGTTGGTCCTGTGTGACAATGGTTTAAAATTTGACTAGCTTCATCTCTAAATACACATCGGCGTATTATTCCATCGGTACAACTTTTAAATAAATGTGGATCTTCCTAAAAATAGTGTTTTATATCACTAAAGAATTTCTTTCGTTTTTGGTACGACAACCCTTTTTTAAGGAATCCACATACTAAGTAGTTTGCAGAGTCTGCAAACCATGGAATTTCATTATAATCGATCTTCAATAGATATTCATCAGGAAAGTTGTCTTGTATAGCTGATTCATTTAGAACTTCCAATTCGGGATTTTCAAGACGAGAAAGATGATCAGCTGCGAGATTTTCTGCTCTCTTTTTGTCTCGAATCTCAATATCGAACTCTTGTAAGAGTAAGATCCAACGGATTAATCGTGGTTTGGCATCTTGTTTCGAAAATAGGTATCTAAGAGCAGAATGGTCGGTATAGACCACCGTTTTATCTAGAACGAGATATGAACGAGATTTATCAAAAGCAAAGACAATAGCAAGGAGTCGAGAAACTTCCATGCAATAGCTGGTTTATGAGCTTTTAGCACAGAAATGAGTCGAGATTTTTCATTTTCCGTAAGAGAAGACGATATTATTACAGGTAATTCAGATTCACCATGTAAATAAGCGTATTCCAAATGGGTTGGAAGTAGCTTTAACTCTAATATCGGTGGTTCTTCTATCGATGATTTGTATCGATATCTGTCTTCCTCTTTTAGCATTTGAAGTTCTTCTTTTGTTGGTTCGTAATCATTAGCCATGAGTGTAGCTAACATTTCAGCTTCATCAATTGGTTCAGTTCCCTCTCCTAAAGAACATTCTCCTGTTCCTTGTAATTCTGGAAATTCTTCTAACAATTCTAAATGTGAATCTATAGTTTGAATATAATAACATGTATCATCTGTAGATTCTGGTTGTTGCATAGCTCTATCAACAGAAAAGGTAACACTCTCGTCCTCTATTCTTAGGGTCAGTTTCTTACCAAACACGTCTATTATTGCTTTAGCCATGTTTAAGAATGGTCTTCCTAATATGAGAGGAACTCGAGAATCTTCTTCCATGTCCAGAATAACAAAGTCTACTGGAAATACTAAAGTACCAACTTTAACTAGCATGTTTTCCATTATCCCTCTAGGATATTTTACTGATCGATCGGCTAGTTGTATGCTTATTCTTGTTGGTTTCAATTCTCCGAGGTCTAATTTAGCGTATAGTGAATACGGCATTAGATTTATACTAGCACCTAAGTCTGCCAATGCTTCTATTGAACTAAGACTACCTAGAAAACATGGAATTGTGAAACTTCCTGGATCTGATAATTTTTCTGGTAGCTTATTCAACAGCACTGTAGAACAATTAGCATTCATTGTAATAGCCGAGAGTTCTTCCATTTTTTTCTATTTGTGATTAGATCTTTCAAGAATTTAGCATATCTTGGCATTCCTAAATTCACATCAATGAAAGGAAGGTTGACATTTATTTGTTTAAACATATCCAAGAATTTGGATTGCTCGGCTTCAAGTCTTTCTTTTCTCATTTTACTTGGGTAAGGAAGCGGTGGTTGGTATGGTTTAACATAAGGCTTTGCCTTAACTGTGTTATCTTCATTAACCTTTTCAACAACCAGTTCTTTTTCCTTATCTTGCTCAGATTGTGGTGTAGTAGGAATAGAATCATCAGAAATTACAGGTATTTCAGGTGGTTTAAGTGTAATACCACTTATCGTGGTAATGGCTTTAGCTGTTTCATTCCGGGGGTTAGCATTTGTATCGCTGGGTAGACTCCCCGGTTTTCTTTCACCTATCAACCTTGCTAGGTTACTTACTTCTTGTTCCAGATTTTGAATAGAAGCTTGTTGATTTCTAAATGCTTGAGCATTTTGTTCATTAGTTTGTTTCTGAGATGTGAAAAATTGAGTTTGAGATTCAACTAGCTTCGACATCATATCTTCTAAATTTGGCTTTTTATCATCGGTTTGTGGTGGTTTATTTGGAAAAATAGGTCTTTGCTGGTTGTAAGTATTATTAGATACTTGTTGATTGCTAGGACCTTGTTGGTTGTTGTATGGAACATTTCGGTTATAATTCTGATTTTGATTGTAGTTTGGTTTTGGCGGTTGATAATTATTTTGATAATTATTTCCAGGCCTTTGATTCATATATGAAACATTCTCTCTTTGTTCCATTGTTTGTTCAATACTGAGACAATCTTTTGTTAAATGTGATCCTCCACACTGCTCACAACTAATTCGTATTGCGTGAATATCTTTAGTCATCTTTTCCATTCGTCTCTCGAAAGCATCTAGCTTTGCGGAAATGGAATCAAAGTCATGGCTAGAATTAGCTCTAGCTGCTTTAGATGATCTAACGATGTCTTTTTCTTGATGCCACTCATGTGAGTGGAAGGCTGTGTTATCAATAATTTTGTAAGCTTCAGTTGCGGTTTTCTTCATAATGGAACCACCAACTGCTATGTCGATGTCTTTTCGTGTAGTAATGTCGCATCCTTGGTAGAATATTTGTACTATTTGATAAGTGTCTAAACCATGTTGAGGACATCCTCTCAACAACTTTCCAAATCTTGTTCATGCCTCATATAGAGTTTCATTTGGCTTCTGTGTGAACGTGACAATTTCTCCTTGAAGTCTCACGGCTTTAGATGCCGGAAAGAATCTTTTAAGAAATTTCTCAACTAAAACATCTCATGTATCAATCGCCCTTCAGGTAACGATTCTAACCAATCTTTGGCTTCTCCCTTTAAAGTCCAGGGAAATAACATGAGATAGATCTGTTCATCCTCAACTTCTCTGATTTTAAATAGAGTACAGATCCTATTAAAGGTTCGAAGATGTTCGTTTGGATCTTCCTTTGGCGTACCACTAAATTGGCACTGATTAGTTACCATGTGTAGGATTTGTCCCTTGATTTCATAATCTGGCGCATTAATGTCTGGTTGAGTAATTGCATGACCTTGGCCAGTGCGTGTAGCTCTCATTCGTCTTCCATACTTAGAGGTTCCTGATTTTCCATGATTAAATTTGTTGAATCTGAATCACTAGAGGATTCTGATTTAATGGCTTCTTCCTCGACAATCTCCGGATGAGTAATTTGTGGTTCAGGAGGAATGATTAGTGGTTCAGGATCTCTGAATTGTCCTTGAATATCCTCCGGGTTCTCAATTGTGAGGTCGGGTTCAAAAAATGGATTATCGGAAATTTGAATTAGAGTACTTGGTCGACTTGATGACGATTCTAAAGAAAAATCAACGGCGACAATGTTGGCTAGATGTCTTGATCGAGTTACAGGTGGTGAACGTATGAAAGGTGGTGAACGTTTTGCTCGGTGCATTCACTGAATATCCTATTAGTTATAAAAATAAAAAAAAATTATATAAGTTATCAAATTAATAGACTTTTCTGATTTTGCCCACGTTTCGAATAGCCAATAGATGCAGCAGGTAGCCAGGACCCTTTAAATCGGAAGCCCACAACTCGCCACTAACAAATCCAACTATTACTACGAACCAGAAAATTTTGAATGTATATCAATTTAACCGCTTAAAATAAATTTTTTTTTTTTGAAATTTTGAAGAAGAAATAGAAAATTATATGTCCTAAAAACTAGAGCGTAGAAATGAGAAAGAAGAATAGTGCGTCGAAAAACGTCAAAAAATAAAAGGTCGAAAAATAATAATAAGAAAGTAAAGCGTCGAAACTTAAAAGTCTAAAAACTAAATATTAAAAGTTGCGTCTAAAGGAATTAAAGCTTAAAAGGAATTCTATATCCAAAACGGCAATAACTTAAAAAGGCACTAAAATTTATTTAAAATTAAGGCGATAAGCGACGTCGTAAGATTCTAAAGCGCCTAAATCTTAATCTAAAGAAAAAACACTTAAGGAATTTTACGGCAAAACCTAAAAATCTAGAAATATAAAATACTACGGCAAAAACTAATCTTAAAACTAATTACGAACGATAAAAATACAAATTACGAATTATATGATAAAAATATATAATTTATAACAATACTAAAAAAATGATAAAATTACAATTTTATAAAAATATTATTTTTATATTATTATTTTATAAAAATATTAATTTAAATATTAATAAAACTATATAAACTTAAAAATACAAAATTAAAAACTAAAACTAAACTAAATATTAATTTAATTAAACCCTAATTGATAATAATAATTAAATTATCAACCCTAATTCAGCATTTATGGCGTACTAGGTTTGCTGTCAGCAACCCTCATGCGATCGCATGAGTTCTAAGTATCTGGGCCAGGCGGTCGCATGGACTGTGGATCCAGGCCAGTTCTTGGGCTGCTACAGTACTTTGGCCCGATTTCAATTTTAATTATTTTTTTTAATTTATAAAAATAATTTAAATAAAACTTATAAAAAAAATTTACTTATTAGTTTTTATAACTTTTAACAATAAAAATATAAACTTTTTTTTTAATTTAACTAAACTTTAAAAATATAGATATATATATTTTTTTTCTTTTCTTGTTTTTATATTTTTGTTTTTAATATTTAAAACTTATGTAAATATATTTTTACAAAAATAGCTTAAAAACTAAATTTTTTTTATAGCGTTCTATGGCGTCCCCGGCAGCGGCGCCAAAAATACTTGATGTGTGCGAGGTGTAATATGAAATAGATTATATTTTACTACGAAATACTATTAAATACGATACAATTTACACAAGTTATTTATTTATTTATAGAATGGATATACCTAAACCTTGCTACAACACTTATAGGCAGTGTACCTAATCGTAGAGTAGTGTAGTTTTTAGTAAGTCCGGTTCGTTCCACAGGGAGCTGGCGAAGTTTAACGCTATATATATTTTAAACTATATTTGTATATATATATATATATATATATATATATATATATATATATATATATATATATATATATATATATAAGTAGTATTATTATTATAAAGGGGGGTTTTTACCGTTTAATGACCGGTTTGTCGATTTTAAAACTTAAGTCACAATTAAAACCTAATGTAAAATATTAAATATACAAATGACTTAATTTAAAGCGTAAAATAAATGACGATAAATAAAAGTGCGATAAATAAAAGTGCAGTAATTAAAATGACGATAAATAAAAGTGCGATGAGATATAAAATAAAGGAATTATGCTTATTTAAACTTCCGTAATCATGATGTTCGACGTGTTGATTTTAATTTATTACCATGGGTTAATTGTCCTTTGTCCTGGATTATTCGATATGTCCATCTAGTTTTTGTCCATAACAATCCATCGGTCATAAATATAAAGTGCGAGTGTCCTCGTCAAATTACCCTTATACCCGAAGTCAAATATTCCAACTAATTGGGGACTTAAACTGTAACAAGGTCTTAATACTTTGTTAATGATTACATCAGGTTATCGACTGCGTGCAACCCAAGGTTTTAATACATTGTTAACAATTACACCAAGTGTCCTTGTATGTAATCCACCCCTGTTTTAATGAGTCCATTGACTATTAATCCATTCCCATGTCCGGTCAAATGAACGATTATTAGTATTTATAAATATCCCGCCCATCGTGTCAGATCGAGTGTATGTGGTTATTTATAGATACGTCAAATTGTAATTCTCTATATTAAATTAACGAACTATCATTCAGTCAAACAAATATAAAGCCCATTAATAGCCCATAGTCCAATTTTCACAAGTGTCGGTCTTTTGTCCAAACCCCAATTATGGTCCAAAGCCCAATAATCCCGTCTTAATATTTAGTCCAACATCACGATTACTTCGGCTTAAATAAACATAATAATAACTTAGCTACGAGACATTAATGTAAAAAGGTTGAACATAACTTACAATAAGTATTAATCGCGTAGAGTTACACGGACAAAATTTCGACTTACAAACTTAAAACATTCGCCACTATAACCTTATTATTATTAACTTAATATTAAAATTATAATTAAAATATAAATATAGATATATATTGAGAGAATGAGAGAGATCAGTGAATGAAGGTGTGTTAAACTCGTCGCTCAAACTTGCAATTTATAGCACTTGGCCACAACTTTGAGGCCATGCGATCGCATGGAAATTGTTCTTCCAGGCCATGCGATCGCATGGTGTCTTGGGACAGCTCATAATCTTTTGTTTTCTTGTTTGCCGACGGTTTTTATTTTAATATATAAATATAATATAATATAATATATATATATATATATATATATATATATATATATATATATATATATATATATATATATATAATTTATAGAATTATTTATATATTATATTATATTCGTGTGCATAGTTGACTTGTAATTTTAGGTCCGTTGTGTCGCGGGTTGATAGTTGGTTCATGTCCTGGTTCCGGATTTTCGAACGTCCTTTTGTACGATTTAATATCTTGTACTTTGTGTTTTGCGGCTTGTACTCTTGTAATTTCTAGACGTTTCTCATCAATAAATTGAACCACTGGGATTGTACTTTGTATTTTTTAGCGTTTTGGTCATTTGCGTCTTCAAATCGTCGAATCTGTCTTTTGTTTTCACCTTTTAATATTTAAACGAATATCACTTGTAAATAGGACAATTGCAACTAAAAACTTGTCTTTCTTGAAGGATAATGCTATGAAATATGTGTTCGTTTTTAGCATTATTAATCATTTATAAGTAATTAAAAAAATATTTAAGTGATTATAAGTAATTTTTAATTAATTATATAAGTAATTAAAAGTAATTAAAAGTAATTTTAAAAGTAATTTTTAAGTTATTAAAAATAATTTTTAAGTAATTTTATAATTTAAAAGTAATTAAAAATAATATTTAAGTAATTAAAAATTATTTTAAGTAATTTTTAATTAATTACTTAAGTAATTATATAGATTTTATTAATAAATAAAAATAAATTAAAAATAATGAAATATTTAAAAATTCACGAAAAAACTGGCGGGCCTAAATTTCGTTTCCCTCCACCACTTTCCCAGACGACAAGTCATCCGGAAAGGGTCGTCCGAATTTTTTTTTGTGACAAAAAGCTGTACAGCAAGCAGTCCATCTTCTTCACTTTATCAAAAAAAAGTTACTCCCAAATCTAAAAGAGGTCCGGCGATTTTGAGCTTTTTGCGAACCAAATCCAACCTAATCCTACCTAATCTTACTCCTAAAACACTAACAAAGGTATGTTCTTCATTTATTTTTTAAAAATTAAAGTTTGATGCTTTGAGTTATATCTATTAAATCCGAAATTATGGGCTTATATTTTGAAGACTGTTGTGTGTGATTATGTTTAGGTTCATGAATTTCGTGCTTAGTTTGTTAATTTGCTTATATATGTCGAAATTATGGGGTTATGTATGTTGAAAATTAATATTTTTTTAATTGATATAATCTGAAAATTAGAAAATTGGATATATATTTAGTTAGTAAATTGATAGGTTTGGTGATGAAAGTGTCATTCGACCAATTGTTAGAATTACTCATACAATCACATTCCCCAACTAACACAATTCCGAAATTATTTTACGAAACTAAGAAGTGGATGAGAAAGATCGGTTTAGGGTATGAAGCGATACATGCTTGTAAGAATGATTGTTGTTTGTTTTATAAAGAACAAGTATAAGCTCCGGCCGGGCGGTGCGGCAGCGGCTTCCGAGTAATTTTTTTAATATATGTTACAGCTATACGTATCTATTTGTTATTATGTTACAGAAGTTCTATTTGTTGTATACATGATAAGAGTTGCACAATATGATCGAAGGGAAAACAATCCCAGTCCTACAGACTACAGCCATACTTGCACATGTTTCAAGGGACAACGATGAAGTAGTTGCTAAATCCAGCAGAGAGTTCCTACAAAAAAGTGGGTGAAAGCCGGATAATAAAAATGAGAGGGTAGAATCGAACACCGGTAATAATGCAAATTACAAATTTGAAAGCCTAAGCATGCATTCTGAGCTAATGAGTATTTGTTTAAAAGGACGCAAATTAGATATATTTTAAACTAAAGTTTAATATAAAAAACCCAAATGCGTTTTCTAAGAAACAATTAGTGGATCAAAAGGAGAGGCAGAATACAAAAACATAGAAAAAACAGCAGCCAATTTCGAACTCTATACCTCCCGTTTGAGACAAAGGTCGATGACCAGCCACGATAATTCAACATATATTTTATAGTTGCAAAACTTATTAACAACCAAGTACGAAACGACAAACCTCATAAAATAAGACGACGAAATTCTGCATAATCTTTAGTATATGAAGACTCATACTTGCACATGATCCAAGGTACAACAATTCCAGTCCTACAGCCATACTTGCAGCTCACCAGTCCATTTCGTTATCAATCTGCACCAAATATTGTCATGTCACTAATTCAGACAATATAGTTTTTTAAGATAGAATAACTGAGCATCATTTGGATTTAAGAAATTACTCCTCCGCATACCTTCACTCTTTAAAATATTAATACCCCTTGTGTGTGAATCCTTTTTATGCTATTTGTGTGAACCCTTTCCATGGTTTTTTTAGTAAGATTTGAAGTTTATTGAGTTTCTATATTTCACGTATTCCATTGTATCAGCATTCAAGTGACGTCCCGAAATGCTAAAAAGTTTTTTTTTGTTCATCACTATCTGTTATAAAGAAACCCAAACGCAAAAAAAAAAAAAAATAAATAAATAAATAAATAAATAAATAAATAAAAAAATCAACACAACATAAAAAAAATAGCAAATTGGACACAACAAACAAAACAACATAAAATATATCTAAGATAGTCAGAAAAGTAAATTACCTGTTAAGTAAACCTCCATTACGAAGACACATGCATAATCCATCAAAAGAGCCATACACTTCTCATCTTGCTGGAAGGTAGCCAGCGATTATTTCAGCTACATCAAGTACAAAATACCCTCGTAAATGAGATACAAATATTTTGACCAGTTTGAAAACTTGCTATTCTTCATCGCGACTATCATTATAATTCAAGATAATATTGAATTGTTCTCAATAAAGTTACATTCATACATCATATAGATACATGCTACATAGCCATAACATTTAAAAGATACAACAACACAGCAATTGATTCCCTCAAGGTCGGGCCAGCGAGGGAACAACGAACAACAGAGCTGGTGAACATCGATAAATCGCATTTTACATTAAAAAATAGGTGTCTGTCTGTGTTGTCGACCCAAACCCCACCTTTATTCTCTACTCATTATCACATCATCTTCGATTTTCGATCTTCCATTTAAAAATCATTCATTTCTCTCTCTACATTCATCATCATCATCATGTGTCCCGTGGGACAAATCTAATTTTAAGATTATAGTTATACCCTAAAGCTATCATCTTTTTGCTTTTTTTCTAATTTGAAGTTTCAATCTTTTTCCTAATCACTTCTTCAAAATCACATCCACCAATACAAACTGGATTGACCATCGTAACTACCTTCTGCTCACAACTATCGACACTCCAAAACTGTATTGCTCTCTTTCAGGGTGTGATTTGATCAAAAGCTGAAGTTGGCTCCTAAAGCTGGCCTATTTTTGATGAAACGTAACCTACCATGTAGACTGTGATCCACAACGATCGAAGTTTGTGAATTGGTTATATCTAGATCATTTGTGACCTGCACTCTATGACTGTTAATTTATCTCTAAAACATCCTGCAGTCCAAGGATTAGTCAATAACAATAGCAGTACCAACAAAAATTTAGTAAGGAGAAAAAAAAAAAGAAAAAAAAAAATGAGGCTCATATTCGTGTTTAAAATCAAGCAAGAGAAAATGAATTGCCATGGCTGCAATCTTTATATTGCCTCGCCAAGATACAAACTCATTTTTTCTCGTTGCTCGACCCAACTCTCACTTATGTATCATCACAGCCTATTTTATTAAACCTTCTTGAGTTGTGAGTACCAAAAGACGTTGTCACTAATAAAAATTCCAACTAAACAACGGTGTTGCAAATCATGGAAATGTACTTTTTAACATAATCATTTATCAACAAAGAGGCTACCACGTCCTAAGACGGCAACCAAACTCCGTGTAGTAGCTGGTATTTCCGGACACATCAGCATAAGTAGAATATTTGCATCATAAACATGTAGTCAATCACCATGGCTACAACTAATATGTTGCCTTGCCAAGAGGTGACCGAGGGCACACATACTTTACCATCATAGATGTAGCAATCTGTAAAAATGTAATAACTGATAAAATATCAGAAACAAAATACTTAAACTCCCAAATTAGTATTCTCATTCTCATTCCCATAATAACCAATACAAAAATCGATGTATATTACACTCTACTATGTTAAACATAAAGTCATTTTGAATTAAAAAATGACAAAAGTTTAAAATAACACGTTATTGGTAAAACCAAAACATGAAACATTGCATGAAAAGAAAAAAACACACACCTTACAAACATGAATGAAAAACAGACATATTAACATAGTTATTAGTTTTCAATCCTCTTTTAAGATGCAAAGAAAACTACGGACACAAACAATGAGAATGCAGATGAAGAACAAAACATGAGAAAAAATTGTAAATACACCTTAAAGTATAAAACCGGTAGTGTTTACTAATTTTCAATAACCTCACAAAAACACCGCTCGACTATATGATATTAAAAAGACAAAAAAATTATCGAAACAAAAAAGAACAATACAACAAAAGGAAATAGCTGGAATTAAACCCGGAGTAGCGAAACACTTAAAGAAACCAAGTAGATCTAAACTAATAGGAAAGAATCAAAATTAGAAGTAAAACAGGATTAATCATGTATCATTCAATAATCACAAAACAATACATATCGCAAAAAATAAAATATGTGAGAATTCGTGACAATAAAAAAGTCATCAAGATGAGCAAAATATTAAGCAAACCATCAACTTGAACAGGAAGTTAGCTGAATTTTTTCCACCAAAACGTCACATACCAATGGCTATTAAAAACCTTGAATAACTTCTACTTTACAAAACACATAAAGAAACACATATTCTAAACCTAGCATTTTAAACATCTTGGCTAAAAACAACAGTATATTTTATATATAACTCTATACATACCCACCAGAATGAGAAATTTATCTAACAAAAACATCAAGTTGAGAAAACACAGCTGCTATCTTCTTTCTTCAAGAATGACATGATAATTTCTATTAAATACTTCCATAATTTGAACAAAAAAAACACAAAATACATATATTATACACTATAGGATACCCATAAAACACAAATCCAACTACTCCAAGTTATAAGGCAACACTTAAATGTAAGAGGAGTCGAGAATACTTAACTTCAAATACGTAAAAAAGATTCAAGCACAATATTCAAAAATATCATGACAATGAACAACAAAAAATAGATAAATTCATTAACGATAACAAATCTGTAAAAAATATTTGAGAAGTATACCTGTTCTCGATGACGACGGCCAGAAATCCAAAGATATCTGACAACAATCGGGTGAAAATCGAAGTTTAATACATAACTGTCGGCTGATCGTACGAAATCCAAATCGAAAAACTCTTAGGTTAGATGACAATCGCACATGCAAAAAGCTACAAAGTACTAAACCCTAGGGTTGAATCGAAGAAGCCAACACCAACAAAATAAACGATCGGATGAGATGATGGCTAACCCACAAAATCAGAGCAATATATGGTTAAATCGTAATGTTCGCATAGAGGTGATAAATAGTAGATATGGTGAGGTGTTGCAGGGGAATAATCGCCCATGGAGGAGAAGAGACGAGCAGAAAAGGCAAGGTGGGTTTTTTTTTTTTTTTTTTTTGTTTATATAAGCGGGGGATATGTCGATTTAAGGTTTATTGGGAAGAGAATGACCGAAATCTAGGTCCCAATTAGTATGCAAGGGTAATATCACAATTTGGAAAACTGTCCAATATGTAACGAGAGTAGATGGAAAGATGAACGCACAACAGAGAAGAAAGTTCCTAATAAAGTTTTGCGTTATTTTTCAATAACTTCAAGACTAAAACGTTTGTACAGTTCCAGATACACTGCAAAGGATATGACTTGGCATGCTACTTGGTGGTGCAATGAAGAGGGTAAGATGCGTCATCCGGTAGATGGTCGATCTTGGAAAGAAATTGACAAAAGATATCCGAATTTTGCACATGAACACAGAAACGTTCGACTAGGGTTGGGTGCTGATGGTTTCAATCCATTCAGCAACATGAATAATCCTTACAGCATGTGGTCAGTAATATTGACAACGTACAATACGCCGCCGTGGATATGTATGAAAGAAAGTTCTCTCATGTTGACTTTGTTAATTCCTGGTCCTAAATCACCTGGACAAGATATTGATGTTTACTTGAGGCCTTTAGTTGATGAACTGAAGATTTTATGGTCCGAAGGAGTTCTTGCACATGAACTACGGTCAATTGACGGATCGAAGTATAGCGATGAATTGATCTGTCTAGCTGAAGGACCGGTGGGTACCTCAAACCATTACAGTTACTGTAATGTGAATGGTGTCAGGTTTGTGGTTAGCAATCGCGATGATCGACGCACAACACAAAATAATGGAATTGAAACACTCGCATATGCTAGTGATCCTGTCTCTAAGTATTATGGTCGGTTGGAAGATATTGTTAATTTGCATTATGGTGGTGCATTTAGTGTTGTGTTATTCAGATGTCAGTGGTTCAAGACTGAGAACACCCGAAACAGTAAACGTACAGTTAAAGTGAATAACATAACTAGTATTGACACAAAAGATGAGTGGTACCAAGATGATCAACACATTCTTGCAACACAAGCTCAACAAGTCTTTTACATCAACGATCCTTCCAAAACCTCTAGCAGCTAGAAGGTCGTTCATGAGGTACATCATCGAAAACTCTGGGATAGAGACATTATCGAAGACACCATACGAGATGTTGTACACGAAACCAATTCATCCGATCTTAGCCTTGATGCTGATTTAGATAATATGACTTATACAAGTATGAGTGTACCCGGAGAATCCACACCAATTCAGTTTAATCCACCAACACATGAAGTTGATGATGATGATGATGATGATGATGATGATGATGATGATGATGATGATGACGACATTTGTGATTTAGACCCTATTTCCCTTCCTCGTGACATATGTGATGATGATGATGATGATGTGGTGGCTGACGATGAGCTAAATTCCCAAATTCCTCAAAATGAAGCTTACTATAGCGATGATGATGATTATTGATGTGTAATTCTTGTCATTTATCAAAAAACGCTTGTTGTTGTAATCAAATGTTTAATATTTTTGTGAATGTTGAATGTCTTTTTAAATTTTCCTCATGAAATATATGTACACACACACACACACACACACACACACACATATATATATATATATATATATATATATATATATATATATAGTCGTTAAAAAAAACTATAGTTTAATGTATATATTTATGCATATATGTATGTGTATATATATATATATGTATATATATATATGTATATATATATATGTATATATATATATATGTATATATATATATATATATATATATATATATATATGTATATATGTGTATACATATGTATATTTGTATTTATGCAGATGAATTTCTTTGCTCTCATTTTCCTAATGATCGGTGCGGGGGCCGGTGGCCAAGATAACAAACCCAACCTAATACACGGGGTAAACGGGGAAAATCAAAAAACATAGGTTTACGAAAATTGTACGATGCTCAAGGACGACTCGATATTGACTTTGATTTTACGTGGAATACCGTTAATCCGATAGGCCCCAATAGTTCAAGGTTTGTTAGTTTGATATCTAGTGTTGTTAGGTCCCCGAAGTTCCCGAAACATTACGAGTGTTGGGCGGATGTGCCAAAGCCTTCAAAAGATTTAGTCTGGCTTGATATCCGCGTAAGTTTAATTAATTAGTACTTAAACATATACATATACATACATATATACTTTATATATACATATATACTTTATATATATATATATATATATATATATATATATATATATATATATATATATATATGTTTGTGTGTGTGTGTATGTGTGTTTCTTATATACAATCTTCTAATATATCTATTACTTTATATCGTAGAATTTCTATAAAATTGAAACTTGGCTAGAATCGGATAAAGAACATCTACTCCGAGCTACTGTTAACAAGATAGCGGGGGATAGATGGAAAAACATAAAAAGTGAACAACAAGGTTATTTCAAAAACATCCGATGTCAATATCCTAATGATATTGATTTTGTTCGTTCCCACCCACCACCGGACGTTCAAGCCGAAATCTAGAATCTTTTTGTTGACTTAATGCTTAACGAAGAATACCAAAAGCGTTGTGAGCAAAATGCAAAAAACCGGTCTAAAGTCCAATACCACAGTTTGCATGGTAGCAAATCGATAGTTAAACATTTGGTAAATTACTTAAACCTCCTTGTTTTTAATGTTTTAGATAAATGATAAAATGTTAGAAAATATGTTATTTGAATTATATAAATTTAAGTTATTTTTTTGTGCGTATGTAGAACGAGAATAAGATAAAGCTCGGTCCGGAAATCGGTCCTATCAAAAATTACAAGCTCTTGCACAAACCCAAGGACGGAACCGGGTGGACTAGGGAGTTCAAACCAAAACAGAACTACGCAAGTAATAAATTTTAATAGAATTTGGTGTACTACTTATAAATAAAAGTATAAGTTAAATGGTATATATAAGTCCCGAAATGTATATATATATATATATATATATATATATATATATATATATATATATATATATATATATATATATATATATATATATATATATATATATATATAATATTAATATTTGTTTAACCTTGTAGACAAAAATGAAGGCTTTTTTAAAAGAACAACCGGGAAGAGACAGACCGCTATCATGGAAGAAGTTTTGGTGATCGAAGTTGTAGTGACCCGAACTTTTCCATGTTTATATATATATTAAATGAAATTGTTATTTACATGATTAAGTGTTTCCAACATGTTAAGCAATCAAACTTGTTAAGACTTAATTGAAATAGGTTTCATATAGACAATTGACCACCCAAGTTGACCGGTGATTCACGAACGTTAAAACTTGTAAAAACTATACGATGACATATATATGGTTATATATATAGTTAACATGATTTTATTATAAGTAAGTATCTCATTAGGTATTTTAACAATGAGTTATATACATAAAAAATGAGACTATTAAATTAAGAAACTCGAAAACGATATATATAACGATTATCGTTATAACAACGTCTTACTAGGTACATATGAATCATATTAAGATATTGATACACTTAGTTAATTATGTTAAATGATAAGTAAATATATCATTAAGTGTATTAACAATGAACTACATATGTAAAAATAAGACTACTAACTTAATGATTTCGAAACGAGACATATATGTAACGATTATCGTTGTAACAACATTTAAATGTATATATATCATACTAAGATATATTATATATCATAACATCATGATAATGTAACAATTTAACATCTCATTTGATATAATAAACAATGGGTTAACAACATTCAACAAGATCGTTAACGTAAAGGTTTCAAAACAACATTTACATGTAACGACTAACGATGACTTAACGACTCAGTTAAAATGTATATACATGTAGTGTTTTAATATGTATTCATACACTTTTGAAAGACTTCAAGACACTTATCAAAATACTTCTACTTAACAAAAATGCTTACAATTACATCCTCGTTCAGTTTCATCAACAATTCTACTCGTATGCACCCGTATTCGTACTCGTACAATACACAGCTTTTAGATGTATGTACTATTGGTATATACACTCCAATGATCAGCTCTTAGCAGCCCATGTGAGTCACCTAACACATGTGGGAACCATCATTTGACAACTAGCATGAAATATCTCATAAAATTACAAAAATATGAGTAATCATTCATGACTTATTTACATGAAAACAAAATTACATATCCTTTATTTCTAATCCATACACCAACGACCAAAACACCTACAAACACTTTCATTCTTCAATTTTCTTCATCTAATTGATCTCTCTCAAGTTCTATCTTCAAGTTCTAAGTGTTCTTCATAAATTCCAAAAGTTCTAGTTTCATAAAATCAAGAATACTTCCAAGATTGCAAGTTTACTTCCAAGTTTTCTAAATCCATTCCAAGTAATCATCCAAGATCAAGAAACCTTTTTTACTTACAGTAGGTTATATTTCTAATACAAGGTAATAATCATATTCAAACTTTAATTCAATTTCTATAACTATAACAATCTTATTTAGAGTGAAAATCTTACTTGAAATTATTTTCGTGTCATGATTCTGCTTCAAGAACTTTCAAGCCATCCAAGGATCCTTTGAAGCTAGATCTATTTTTCTCATTTCCAGTAGGTTTATCCAAGGAACTTGAGGTAGTAATGATGTTCATAACATCATTCGATTCATACATATAAAGCTATCTTATTCGAAGGTTTAGACTTGTAATCACTAGAACATAGTTTAGTTAATTCTAAACTTGTTCGCAAATAAAAGTTAATCCTTCTAACTTGACTTTTAAAATCAACTAAACACATGTTCTATATCTATATGATATGCTAACTTAATGATTTAAAACCTGGAAACACGAAAAACACCGTAAAATCGGATTTACGCCGTCGTAGTAACACCGCGGGCTGTTTTGGGTTAGTTAATTAAAAACTATGATAAACTTTGATTTAAAAGTTGTTATTCTGAGAAAATGATTTTTATTATGAACATGAAACTATATCCAAAAATTATGGTTAAACTCAAAGTGGAAGTATGTTTTCTAAAATAGTCATCTAAACGTCGTTCTTTCGACTGAAATGACTACCTTTACAAAAATGACTTGTAACTTATTTTTCCGACTATAAACCTATACTTTTTCTGTTTAAATTCATAAAATAGAGTTCAATATGAAACCATAGCAATTTGATTCACTCAAAACGGATTTAAAATGAAGAAGTTACGGGTAAAACAAGATTGGATAATTTTTCTCATTTTAGCTACGTGAAAATTGGTAACAAATCTATTCCAACCATAACTTAATCAACTTGTATTGTATATTATGTAATCTTGAGATACCATAGACACGTATACAATGTTTCGACCTATCATGTCGACACATCTATATATATTTCGAAATAACCATAGACACTCTATATGTGAATGTTGGAGTTAGCTATACAGGGTTGAGGTTGATTCCAAAATATATATAGTTTGAGTTGTGATCAATACTGAGATACGTATACACTGGGTCGTGGATTGATTCAAGATAATATTTATCGATTTATTTCTGTACATCTAACTGTGGACAACTAGTTGTAGGTTACTAACGAGGACAGCTGACTTAATAAACTTAAAACATCAAAATATATTAAAAGTGTTGTAAATATATTTTGAACATACTTTGATATATATGTATATATTGTTATAGGTTCGTGAATCAACCAGTGGCCAAGTCTTACTTCCCGACGAAGTAAAAATATGTGAAAGTGAGTTATAGTCCCACTTTTAAAATATAATATTTTTGGGATGAGAATACATGCAGGTTTTATAAATGATTTACAAAATAGACACAAGTACGTGAAACTACATTCTATGGTTGAATTATCGAAATCGAATATGCCCCTTTTTATTAAGTCTGGTAATCTAAGAATTAGGGAACAGACACCCTAATTGACGCGAATCCTAAAGATAGATCTATTGGGCCTAACAAACCCCATCCAAAGTACCGGATGCTTTAGTACTTCGAAATTTATATCATATCCGAAGGGTGTCCCGGAATGATGGGGATATTCTTATATATGCATCTTGTTAATGTTGGTTACCAGGTGTTCACCATATGAATGATTTTTATCTCTATGTATGGGATGTGTATTGAAATATGAAATCTTGTGGTCTATTGTTACGATTTGATATATATAGGTTAAACCTATAACTCACCAACATTTTTATTGACGTTTAAAGCATGTTTATTCTCAGGTGAATACTAAGAGCTTCCGCTGTTGCATACTAAAATAAGGACAAGATTTAGAGTCCATGTTTGTATGATATTGTGTAAAAACTGCATTCAAGAAACTGATTTCGATGTAACATATTTGTATTGTAAACCATTATGTAATGGTCGTGTGTAAACAGGATATTTTAGATTATCATTATTTGATAATCTACGTAAAGCTTTTTAAACCTTTATTTATGAAATAAAGATTATGGTTTGTTTTAAAAATGAATGCAGTCTTTGAAAAACGTTTCATATAGAGGTCAAAACCTCGCAACGAAATCAATTAATATGGAACATTTTTAATCAATAAGAACGGGACATTTCAGTTGGTATCCGAGCGTTGGTCTTAGAGAACCAGAAAATTTGCATTAGTGTGTCTTATCGAGTTTGTTAGGATGCATTAGTGAGTCTGGACTTCGACCGTGTTTTCTTTAAAAATGATTGCTTAACATTTTTGTTGGAAACTATATATTATTAACATGTATATATTATGTGATATATTAATCTCTTAACATGTTTGATATTGTGTGATAGATGTCTACCTCTAGCACAAATCCCATTGACTCACCTAATAATAACGAAGAGTCGAATATATATTGGACTGATTCACAAGTTCCCGAAGAGGAACCGGAAGAAGAATCAGAACCGGAAGAAGAATCAGAACCGGAAGAGGAGGAACCGGAGGAGGAAATAGAACCGGTGGGGGAAATAATAAAACGGTTAAGTAAAAGAAAATCCTCAACCAATCGACCAAGGTTAATTATGGTCAATGGTGTTTCCGCCAAGGAAGCAAAATATTGGGAGGATTACCAATTCTCCGATGAATCGGATTCCGACGAGAATTCCGATGATGTTATAGAAATTACCCCAACTGAATTTAAAAAGGTAAAAGAAAATAATAAGGGAAAGGGCATAAAAATAGAGAAATCTAATTCCAACCCCGATGAACTTTATATGTATCGTCAACCCCCGAAGTCCTTAAGTTGTAACAATGACCCGGGAACCTCTAAACCACCAGGTTTTTCTAAACCGTTGTGGAAAACGACAGCTAGTATTAGGGGAACATCATATATCCCTAGAAACTTGGCAAAACGAACCAAAACCGAAGAAGAAGAAACGAGCGAGTCGGAATAAGATAGTTGTATTCGTATGGTGTAATATATGTAATATAGTGTGCTTATGCTTTATGATATATGTAAAAATTGCTTGTATTAATAAGTATTTTTTTTATGAATCTAACTCTTGTCTATTTTACAGTATAAAAACACAAAATGGATAGACAACCCAATATTTTAAGAGACCTACCCGGAGACATGATTGATGAAATCTTGTCTAGAGTCGGTCAGAATTCCTCGGCACAACTATTTAAGGCGAGATCAGTTTGTAAGACATTTGAAGAACGTTCCAAGAATGTCTTGGTTTATAAGAGACTTTCGTTTGAAAGATGGGGGATATCACATTGGGAAACCCATAAGTTACGATGTGTTAACTTTGACGCATATATTACGGGGAACCCAAATGCTATTTTACGCAACGGGTTAAGAAATTATTTTGACTCAATGTATCCGAATATAGGACTTCATGATTTAGAAAAAGCGGCTAACATGCAACATAAAGAAGCATGCTATGCTTACGGGTTAGTAATGTTCAGTTCTCACCAAAGTGAGAAAAAGAACATCGGGCTACAGCTATTAAACAAAACGTTCCCACAAGTGATGGAGTCGGTAATTGGGGTAAGAAATGAGGTTTTTAGGTTATTACGAGACTGTTGGTCATTACATAACCCTCGTCCCTTTGACGATGTTACAACACGCTGTGTTATCAACGGCCATAACGGTTATGTTCCACAAGACCAAGGATGGGAAGTAGTCCTAGTAAAACCAGAATGCATGACTTGTTTCTGGACGTATGAATTACGTGTCTTTATTGCCTTTGCTGAACGACTTGTGTACTAGCTAGAATTATCTTCACAACTATCTTGTATCAAAGTTATTGTGTGCTATATTTCATGCTTTATGTAAAATAAGCGGTATTGTAAGTTTGTAAAATATTGTATAAAAGTTTGAACGCGAAATATTATTATAATCAGATTTCATATAGAATGGTAGTAGTTGAATTGTATATTAGCTATTAAGTATGAACTTAACGGGTAGGTACTACCCGAATTTAAACTTATAAAACGCTAATATGAAGAAAAAGTTTTTATAAATGAGTTCATATTATGCTACGAAATACTATTAACTACTCTTAATATTCTGTATGATTAACTTGTTCCATTTGACTATTTTGAAGGAAATGGCACCGACTACTCGACACACCGTGAATATGAATGAAGAGGAATTCCGTACTTTTCTAGCTTCAAACATAGCCGCAGTACAGGCTGCGCTACATACCAACAATAACCTTGGATCTAGCAGTACAGGAAATCGTGTCGGATGCACCTACAAAGAATTCACTGCGTGCAAACCTTTGGAATTTGATGGAACCGAAGGACCGATCGGATTGAAACGGTGGACCGAGAAGGTCGAATCGGTGTTTGCCATAAGTAAGTGTACTGAAGAGGACAAAGTGAAGTACGCTACGCATACCTTCACAGGTTCTGCGTTAACATGGTGGAATACCTATCTAGAGCAAGTGGGACAAGATGATGCTTACGCACTACCGTGGTCAGCATTCAAGCACTTGATGAACGAGAAGTACCGTCCCAGAACCGAGGTCAATAAGCTCAAGACAGAACTTAGAGGGTTACGAACCCAAGGATTTGATATTACCACGTACAAAAGACGATTCACAGAATTGTGCCAATTGTGTCCGGGAGCGTTCGAAGATGAGGAAGAGAAGATCGACGCGTTTGTGAAAGGATTACTGGAAAGAATCCAAGAAGATATAAGTTTACACGAGCCCGCCTCCATACAACAGGCATGTAGAATGGCTCACAAACTAGTGAACCAGATTGAGGAAAGAATTAAAGAACAGACGGCTGAAGAGGCCAATGTGAAGCAAGTCAAAAGAAAGTGGGAGGAAAACGGTGATAAGAATCACCAATACAACAACAACAGCAATTACAATAATAATCGCAACAATTATCCCAACAATCGCAACATCAATCGCAACTACAACAAACGGCCCAATAACAACAACAACAACAACAGCAACTACAACAATCATTCCAACAACAATAACAACCGCAACAACAACAACAATCAGAAGCAGCTATGCCAAAGGTGTGAAAAGTATCACTCGGGGTTCTGCCCCAAATTTTGCAACAAGTGTAAAAGAAATGGTCATAGCGCGGCGAAGTGTGAGGTCTACGGACCAGGGGTTAACAGAACGAAAGGAACAAATGGTGTCAGAACGAGTAATGGCGGAGCAAGTAGTGTCGGAGCAAGTTATGCCAATGTAGTTTGTTATAAATGTGAAAAACCGGGCCACATTATTAGAAATTGCCCGAACCAGGAGAACACGAATGGACAAGGCCGTAGAAGAGTTTTCAATATTAATGCGGCAGAGGCACAGGAAGACCCGGAGCTTGTTACGGGTACGTTTCTTATTGACAATAAATCTGCTTACGTTTTATTTGATTCGGGTACGGATAGAAGCTATATGAGTAGAGATTTTTGTGCTAAATTAAGTTGTCTATTGATGCCGTTGGATAGTAAATTTTTACTCGAATTAGCAAATGGTAAATTAATTTCAGCAGATAATATATGTCGGAATCGAGAAATTAAACTGGTTAGCGAAACAATTAAGATTGACTTGATACCAGTAGAGTTAGGGAGTTTTGATGTGATAATCGGTAAGGACTGGTTGAAAGAAGTGAAAGCAGAGATCGTTTGTTACAGAAATGCAAATCACATTATACGAGAAAAAGGAAAACCCTTAATGGTGTACGGAAAAAAGGGCAACACAAAGCTACATCTTATTAGTAATTTGAAGGCACAAAAACTAATAAGAAAAGGTTGCTATGCTGTTCTAGCACACGTCGAGAAAGTACAAACTGAAGAAAAGAGCATCAATGATGTTCCCGTCGCAAAAGAATTTCCCGATGTATTTCCGAAATAATTACCGGGATTACCCCCACATCGATCCGTTGAATTTCAAATAGATCTTGTACCAGGAGCTGCACCAATAGCTCGTGCTCCTTACAGACTCGCACCCAGCGAGATGAAAGAACTGCAAAGCCAATTACAAGAACTTTTAGAGCGTGGTTTCATTCGACCAAGCACATCACCGTGGGGAGCTCCTATTTTATTTGTCAAGAAGAAAGATGGTACATTCAGGTTGTGTATCGACTACCGAGAGTTGAACAAACTTACCATCAAGAACCGCTACCCACTACCGAGAATCGATGACTTATTTGATCAACTACAAGGCTCGTCTGTTTATTCAAAGATTGACTTACGTTCCGGGTATCATCAAATGCGGGTGAAAGAAGATGATATTCCAAAGACTGCTTTCAGAACACGTTACGGTCATTACGAGTTTATGGTCATGCCGTTTGGTTTAACTAATGCACCAGCTGTGTTCATAGACTTTATGAACCGAGTGTGTGGACCATACCTTGACAAGTTTGTCATTGTTTTCATTGATGACATACTTATTTACTCAAAGAATGACCAAGAACACGGTGAACATTTGAGAAAGGTGTTAGAAGTATTGAGGAAGGAAGAATTGTACGCTAAATTTTCAAAGTGTGCATTTTGGTTGGAAGAAGTTCAATTCCTCGGTCACATAGTGAACAAAAAGGGTATTAAGGTGGATCCGGCAAAGATAGAAACTGTTGTAAAGTGGGAAACGCCGAAAACTCCGAAACACATACGCCAGTTTTTAGGACTAGCTGGTTACTACATAAGGTTCATCCAAGACTTTTCCAGAATAGCAAAACCCTTGACTGCATTAACGCATAAAGGGAAGAAATTTGAATGGAAGGATGAACAAGAAAAGGCGTTTCAATTATTGAAGAAAAAGCTAACTACGGCAACTATATTGTCATGCCTGAAGGGAATGATGATTTTGTGATTTATTGTGACGCATCAAAGAAAGGTCTCGGTTGTGTATTAATGCAACGGACGAAGGTGATTGCTTATGCGTCTAGACAATTGAAGATTCACGAACAAAATTATACGACGCATGATTTGGAATTAGGCGCGGTTGTTTTTGCATTAAAGACTTGGAGGCACTACTTATATGGGGTCAAAAGTATTATATATACCGACCACAAAAGTCTTCAACACATATTTAATCAGAAACAGTCCCCGCAGCTTTGGCTCAGTGGACATGTGGTGGTGCCTAGCACCCCCGCCGGGCTAGAGGTCTCAGGTTCGAGCCTCGTCACCTACAAAGGATATTATTTGAAAGAAATTCCTTGAGGGTGGCCCAAAGGGAAGGTTTTACCGACCCGCTCCGGGACTAAGGTCCGGCTCGCCTGCCCCGTATGGGATGGTTTAAGGGTTGGATCCCCCGAGTGTGGTTCAGGTTTCCTGCCCGAACGCATGTGTGTGTGCAAATGATGACTAGGCTTCGGTCCGGACTGATGCAAGCTTGCCGTTCAAAAAAAAAATATTTAATCAGAAACAACTGAATATGAGGCAGCGTAGGTGGATTGAATTGTTGAATGATTACGACTTTGAGATTCGTTACCACCCGGGGAAGGCAAATGTGGTAGCCGACGCCTTGAGCAGAAAGGACAGAGAACCCATTCGAGTAAAATCTATGAATATAATGATTCACACTAACCTTACTACTCAAATAAAGGAGGCGCAACAAGGAGTTTTAAAAGAGGGAAATTTAAAGGATGAAATACCCAAAGGATCGGAGAAGCATCTTAATATTATGGAAGACGGAACCCGGTATAGGGCTGAAAGAATTTGGGTACCAAAATTTAGAGATATGAGAGAAATGGTACTTAGAGAAGCTCATAAAACCAGATACTCAATACATCCTGGAACGGGGAAGATGTACAAGGATCTTAAGAAACATTTTTGGTGGCCGGGTATGAAAGCTGATGTTGCTAAATACGTAGGAGAATGTTTGACGTGTTCTAAGGTCAAAGCTGAGCATCAGAAACCATCTGGTCTACTTCAACAACCCGAAATCCCGGAATGGAAATGGGAAAACATTACCATGGATTTCATCACTAAATTGCCAAGGACTGCAAGTGGTTTTGATACTATTTGGGTAATAGTTGATCGTCTCACCAAATCAGCACACTTCCTGCCAATAAGAGAAGATGATAAGATGGAGAAGTTAGCACGACTGTATTTGAAGGAAGTCATCTCCAGACATGGAATACGAATCTCTATTATCTCTGATAGGGATGGCAGATTTATTTTAAGATTCTGGCAGACATTACAGCAAGCATTAGGAACTCGTCTAGACATGAGTACTGCCTATCATCCACAAACTGATGGGCAGAGCGAAAGGACGATACAAACGCTTGAAGACATGCTACGAGCTTGTGTTATTGATTTCGGAAACAGTTGGGATCGACATCTACCGTTAGCAGAATTTTCCTACAACAACAGCTACCATTCAAGCATTGAGATGGCGCCGTTTGAAGCACTTTATGGTAGAAAGTGCAGGTCTCCAATTTGTTGGAGTGAATTGGGGGATAGACAGATTACGGGTCTGAAGATAATACAAGAAACTACCGAGAAGATCATCCAAATTCAACAACGGTTGAAAACCGCCCAAAGTCGACAAAAGAGCTACGCTGACATTAAAAGAAAAGATATAGAATTTGAAATTGGAGAGATGGTCATGCTTAAAGTTGCACCTTGGAAAGGCGTTGTTCGATTTGGTAAACGATGGAAATTAAATCCAAGGTATATTGGACCATTCAAGATTATTGATCGTGTCGGGCCAGTAGCTTACCGACTTGAGTTACCTCAACAACTCGCGGCTGTACATAACACTTTCCACATCTCGAATTTGAAGAAATGTTTTGCTAAAGAAGATCTCACTATTGCGTTAGATGAAATCCAAATCAACGAAAAACTTCAATTTATCGAAGAACCCGTCAAAATAATCGATCGTGAGGTTAAGAGACTTAAACAAAACAAGATACCGATTGTTAAGGTTTGATGGAATGCTCGTAGAGGACCCGAGTTCACCTGGGAGCGTAAAGATCAGATGAAGAAGAAATACCCGCATTTATTTCCAGAAGATACGTCAACACCTCCAACTGCTTAAAATTTCGGGACGAAATTTATTTAACGGGTAGGTACTGTAGTGACCCGAACTTTTCCAAGTTTATATATATATTAAATGAAATTGTTATTTACATGATTAAGTGTTTCCAACATGTTAAGCAATCAAACTTGTTAAGACTTGATTAACTGAAATAGGTTTCATATAGACAATTGACCACCCAAGTTGACCGGTGATTCACGAACGTTAAAACTTGTAAAAACTATACGATGACATATATATGGTTATATATATAGTTAACATGATTTTATTATAAGTAAGTATCTCATTAGGTATTTTAACAATGAGTTATATACATAAAAAATGAGACTATTAAATTAAGAAACTCGAAAACGATATATATAACGATTATCGTTATAACAACGTCTTACTAGGTACATATGAATCATATTAAGATATTGATACACTTAGTTAATTATGTTAAATGATAAGTAAATATATCATTAAGTGTATTAACAATGAACTACATATGTAAAAATAAGACTACTAACTTAATGATTTCGAAACGAGACATATATGTAACGATTATCGTTGTAACAACATTTAAATGTATATATATCATACTAAGATATATTATATATCATAACATCATGATAATGTAACAATTTAACATCTCATTTGATATAATAAACAATGGGTTAACAACATTCAACAAGATCGTTAACCTAAAGGTTTCAAAACAACATTTACATGTAACGACTAACGATGACTTAACGACTCAGTTAAAATGTATATACATGTAGTGTTTTAATATGTATTCATACACTTTTGAAAGACTTCAAGACACTTATCAAAATACTTCTACTTAACAAAAATGCTTACAATTACATCCTCGTTCAGTTTCATCAACAATTCTACTCGTATGCACCCGTATTCGTACTCGTACAATACACAGCTTTTAGATGTATGTACTATTGGTATATACACTCCAATGATTAGCTCTTAGCAGCCCATGTGAGTTACCTAACATATGTGGGAACCATCATTTGGCAACTAGCATGAAATATCTCATAAAATTACAAAAATATGAGTAATCATTCATGACTTATTTACATGAAAACAAAATTACATATCCTTTATATCTAATCCATACACCAACGACCAAAAACACCTACAAACACTTTCATTCTTCAATTTTCTTCATCTAATTGATCTCTCTCAAGTTCTATCTTCAAGTTCTAAGTGTTCTTCATAAATTCCAAAAGTTCTAGTTTCATAAAATCAAGAATACTTCCAAGATTGCAAGTTTACTTCCAAGTTTTCTAAATCCATTCCAAGTAATCATCCAAGATCAAGAAACCTTTGTTACTTACAGTAGGTTATCTTTCTAATACAAGGTAATAATCATATTCAAACTTTAATTCAATTTCTATAACTATAACAATCTTATTTTGAGTGGAAATCTTACTTGAAATTGTTTTCGTGTCATTATTCTGCTTCAAGAACTTTCAAGCCATCCAAGGATCCTTTGAAGCTAGATCTATTTTTCTCATTTCCAGTAGGTTTATCCAAGGAACTTGAGGTAGTAATGATGTTCATAACATCATTCGATTCATACAT
This sequence comes from Rutidosis leptorrhynchoides, assembly GCF_046630445.1. Taxonomy (NCBI): domain Eukaryota; kingdom Viridiplantae; phylum Streptophyta; class Magnoliopsida; order Asterales; family Asteraceae; genus Rutidosis; species Rutidosis leptorrhynchoides. The sequence continues at coordinate 143,521,223 of NC_092333.1, forward strand.
ATAAAGCTATCTTATTCGAAGGTTTAAACTTGTAATCACTAGAACATAGTTTAGTTAATTCTAAACTTGTTCGCAAATAAAAGTTAATCCTTCTAACTTGACTTTTAAAATCAACTAAACACATGTTCTATATCTATATGATATGCTAACTTAATGATTTAAAACCTGGAAACACGAAAAACACCGTAAAATCGGATTTACGCCGTCGTAGTAACACCGCGGGCTGTTTTGGGTTAGTTAATTAAAAAATATGATAAACTTTGATTTAAAAGTTGTTATTCTGAGAAAATGATTTTTATTATTAACATGAAACTATATCCAAAAATTATGGTTAAACTCAAAGTGGAAGTATGTTTTCTAAAATGGTCATCTAGACGTCGTTCTTTCGACTGAAATGACTACCTTTACAAAAATGACTTGTAACTTATTTTTCCGACTATAAACCTATACTTTTTATGTTTAGATTCATAAAATAGAGTTCAATATGAAACCATATCAATTTGATTCACTCAAAACGGATTTAAAATGAAGAAGTTATGGGTAAAACAAGATTGGATAATTTTTCTCATTTTAGCTACGTGAAAATTGGTAACAAATCTATTCCAACCATAACTTAATCAACTTGTATTGTATATTATGTAATCTTGAGATACCATAGACACGTATACAATATTTCGACCTATCATGTCGACACATCTATATATATTTCAGAACAACCATAGACACTCTATATGTGAATGTTGGAGTTAGCTATACAGGGTTGAGGTTGATTCCAAAATATATATAGTTTGAGTTGTGATCAATACTGAGATACGTATACACTGGGTCGTGGATTGATTCAAGATAATATTTATCGATTTATTTCTGTACATCTAACTGTGGACAACTAGTTGTAGGTTACTAACGAGGACAGCTGACTTAATAAACTTAAAACATCAAAATATATTAAAAGTGTTGTAAATATATTTTGAACATACTTTGATATATATGTATATATTGTTATAGGTTCGTGAATCAACCAGTGGCCAAGTCTTACTTCCCGACGAAGTAAAAATCTGTGAAAGTGAGTTATAGTCCCACTTTTAAAATCTAATATTTTTGGGATGAGAATACATGCAGGTTTTATAAATGATTTACAAAATAGACACAAGTACGTGAAACTACATTCTATGGTTGAATTATCGAAATCGAATATGCCCCTTTTTATTAAGTCTGGTAATCTAAGAATTAGGGAACAGACACCCTAATTGACGCGAATTCTAAAGATAGATCTATTGG